>NW_015151336.1:177628-222699 GCF_000732505.1 Cyprinodon variegatus
TATATATATATATATATTTGAAGGGTCTGATTTCACTCCTGTCCTGCAGGTGGCAGTAGTGCGCCGCTCTTTAGCAATCACGTCACATTAGGAATACCCAGTAAACACAGCAGCAACATCAGGACGAATATTAAGCTAGTAAAGCAGGAGTTGGACAGAAAGGTGAGATTTTTTATTGTTTTCTAAGATTTCCTCTCTGTAAATTATCAAACTGCAGCTTTTTGTAAAGTATTTTAGGTTAAACCAACCCGGAACTGACTATGTATATTGCCTCCTAAACCAAGCCATCATATGTGGCATATGTTACCTTATGGATGAAAGAGAAAGTGCTAAAGGAGCATTGTAACTTATGTTAGAAACTGTAATTCAAATGAATTCCATTTACCTAAAGACGAGTGTATTCAAATATGTAATAAAAAACTAGTTAAATGTGTTTTTTAAAGCTATTGATGCGATAAATACATTTCCTAACGTTCCTAACGATTGTAGATTTAAAGAGTTGAGAAGGACAGTGATCCAGAGCTGAAGCATTAGGGACAAAGCCTCCTTTTTTAGGAGACTCTGCAGGAGGAGGTGTCTCAGATTTAAACTCAGTCAGCATACCTTGACTGGGCTCATTGATAGGTGGGTATAGGGCAGCATTCAGAGCAGGTATGTCTCTTTAAAAGCATTTATTCTTCTAAGTTTGTCAGATTTCCATGGCTATCTGTTTCCCTGTGGTATAAATACATGATTTAATGTAATCTAATGTGGGCTTCCTTCCTCTGCAGGAGTAGCTTCCCTCCAGTAGTGATGTGTTTCTCTCATCCCGGTTAGTAGCAGAGGTTTATACGTAAACCTCTCCCTCCCTGTCCTCGAAGACCTCCACCGACCTACCACCACCTCCTTCCTCCTCCTTTGGCTCCTCTTCCTCCCTCCATCCATCCCTGTGATGCCTCCCTCGTGCTCTGGCTGTCTGTCACAATACACCCATCATCATCTGGTGGTTTTTCTCCTCACCTTCTTTAGGTAATCTTGAAAATTGGATGGTGAGATCTTGCTGTGTCGCTCTTATGGCGGTTATATTATAGGAACGTTTGGAGTCGGAGAGCGGGGTTGGATTTAGCAGGAGCGACAATAAAATATGCAATGATTTTTAACAAACAATCAGAGCGGAGAACAGATTAATATCTTCCCTCCAGTTTGTTACACTTTAAACTGCATTGGGGTCAGATTCCAGCCTGATTATGGATATGTGTTGATACAGCTTTCCTTTTCAATTGACTCCCTCTGTTTTACCCAAACTCAAAACTAACAACACATGAGCTGGTTCTCTCTTTCTAAAAGGAAATTTTGACACGACATACCACCAATTTCCCAGTGTTTGTGTCTTAATTAACTTTTAGGTCGCCCTACGTATGTCTTTCAAATCTTCACCAACCCCTTTTATTTTTTTGTACATGTCATGTTAAAGCATCAAACTTCAATGCATTACTGGGTTTCATGTGCTAGATAAACAGGAAGTATCACAGCAGTGGTACATAGACATAGAATTGGAAGGAGAAACTGTTAGCAGCAAACCTGTGAAAGAGGGACTGTGGTCAGAACTTCTGCTCTTCACATTATCCTCACAATATAGCATAATGGGGGAAGCAGCATGCTGAGGGGATGCTTTGTCTCCCTAAAACACATTCTAGTTGATGGTTACAATGTAAAAAATAAAAATTAAAAAGGATTGTCTGCATTATTATTTAACTTTCAGACAGTAGCGGCTTTCAGGAGATGACTCTAGCTTTGTCTAACATTCATTGTGTTCGTGTTCAGGATTAAAGGTCAACAAGGCAAGATTTACTCAGACCTTAGATTAGATAGAAATGGCTGTCAGTAATGATTTCCAATATATGTTTCTTACAACTTTAAAACTGTGAACAAAAGTTTTGTAATGAGCGATTGTTAGCTAGATAAACCAGCAGGACAAACGTTCTCTGTAATGATTATCTCCCTCCAGCTATGTGCTGCTGCATGCATCCAGGAAGACGTTCAGCAACGTGAAAGTCAGCATCTCGGCCCAGTGGACGCCGTCCGCCCAGAACCAAAGCGCTGCTGCCTTCTCTCCAGGCGAGGTGCCTAAGTTTAAAAGAACACAAGCTTTTTTGCTTTTTGGGGAATAAAGGAACTTTTATGGAAATCCAAATGAACAAAAACATGTTTTTGGCAAAACAAAAGAAAAAAGGGAAGGTTTTTATCACTTAGTGTGTTTTCTGTGACTATGCAGACATGGGAGGACAATCATCTCTTTGCTGATGAGAAGCAGGCAACGTTGTTTCTGGGAGCTCTGGATTCCATTTTCCTCTTCTCATACGCTGTGGTGAGTCTGGCTCTAGTTCCTTAGCAGAGGATTAAAATAAAGCAAAGCGTCACGGTGCGTTTGCTCCTCCCTGTGCAGGGTCTGTATCTGAGCGGCGTGATCGGGGACAGAGTCAACCTGCGCTACGTGCTCTGCTTCGGCCTGTGCGGGTCTGCCATAGTGGTTAGTACGCAGGGAACATGGCAAACGATCCAACTAACACTTGAAAGTAATTTTTGTTTCTTCTGATGCATGCACTTGCAGGAATTTGTTTTTGGCACCCTGACCGAATGGCTCCACATCTACAACGTCTACCTGTACTGCGGCCTGTGGGTGCTGAACGGCCTGCTGCAGTCGGCGGTTTGGCCCTGCGTGGTGGCCGTCATGGGCAACTGGTTCGGCAAAACGGGGTGTGTGATAACTTTGTGCTGAGCTGCATGCAGAGTCCTGAAATCTGAGGTCCAAAGTTGTGTGTGCACACATGCACAGTGAGGTCCATTCATAGACGCTCCAGCTGAAACACAGACTTCATTTAAGATCAGTTTTCCTCTGCAGGAAGGAACATAAATCACACGCTGTGCTGCTTTCTGCAAAAATAGTTCATGGATTTGTATATGGAGAACAAAAAAGAATTAATATATGAAGAGGAATTTGTCTAATCTTTTTTTTTTTCGCTCTTGGTTTCCAGGCGTGGATTCGTGTTCGGTCTGTGGAGCGCTTGTGCGTCTGTAGGCAACATACTGGGCGCCTTCCTGGCCTCAAGTGTGCTGAAATATGGATATGAGGTTGGTCAGTTAAAATATATCAGCTTTCTCTGATTTATTTTTATTTTTTAACCCCTTCAGGTAAAGAAGATTGGTTTAATTTCTCAGCATCTAGCTTACAGTAAAATGACATTTGAGGAAAAACCAAAGCAGGAGTAAATCTGGAAAAATAAACTTCTGTAAGCTAGATCTGACAAAAAAGTATCCAGCCAGATAATTGCAGCTTATTCTCTGTTTTTATTTACAGTAAAATCAAACAGGCTGCATGTAGCAAAACGTGGAGGAAGTTTGGAAAATATTAATCATCGTCTCTTGGTTTTGAATCTTATAACCTGGTATTCTAACTGCGATAATGAGATGAACCCTCATTATCGCGTTACCTTCTGTTACTTCGAGCTCCGCCCGGGTTCAGGCGCTGATGTGGAGTTTGTTGTGTTTCTCGTTGGCAGTACGCCTTTCTGGTGACGTCTGTGGTGCAGTTTGCTGGCGGGGTGGTGGTGTTCTTTGGCCTCCTGACCTCACCGAAAGAAATCGGTAAGGCTGATCGAAGAATGTAAAAAGGCAGGTGATCGGGTTCAAATGTTGAAGTGAGTCGTGTTGCGGTGTGGCAGGTTTGCACTTTGAGTTAGAAACCGGAGTCGGTGCGGTGGAGACGGACGCGGACAGCCACCGACCGCTGATGAGTGACGAAGAGGAGGAGGAGACGTACAGCCAACAGCGCCGCTCAGTTCAGACCCCAGACGAGCCAATGGAGGAGCCTCCCAGAGCCATCGGCTTCCTCCAGGCTTTCTGCCTGCCTGGAGTTCTGCTTGTGAGTCAGAATTAGTTCCCATAATGCATCCTGTTCAAATCCCCTTCAGCTCCTGATCTTTTCATTTAAAACTTTTCTGTCAGAAATGGTTAACATGTTGACGTAAAAACGTCTGACGGTGACATATGTCTCCTCCTCAGTACTCCCTGGCGTACGCCTGCCTGAAGCTGGTCAACTACTCCTTCTTCTTCTGGCTGCCCTTCTACCTGAGCAACAACTACGGCTGGAAGGAGGCGCAGGCCGACCGGCTGTCTGTCTGGTACGATGTCGGAGGAATCGTCGGTAATGACCTGAAAGGCGGAGGCGTCTGTGTGCCGAGTGTGACGTCACTGGAGTCTGAGTATCTGTGTGTTTGTTGCAGGGGGAACCCTTCAAGGTCTGATCTCTGACCTCATGGGGAAGAGGGCTCCAGTGTTGGTTTTCAGCCTCGCCATGGCGATGGGCGCCCTGGTGGGATACAGCCGTGAGTGTTTGCAGCTGCTTCCTTTAAAGCCTCTACTGAATGATGAGTTATAGTTTATAGAGTTTATAGTTCTGCCTTCTGAACCCTCAGGCTCCCCTGATGACAAGGTGATTAACGCAGCGATCCTCGCCGCCACTGGCTTCTTCATCGGCGGCCCGTCCAATATGATCAGCTCGGCCATTTCTGCTGATCTGGGGAGGCAGGATGTCCTGAGGGGAAGTCAGGAAGCTCTGGCTACTGTCACTGGGATAGTGGATGGAACCGGGAGCATCGGAGCCGCTGTAGGACAGGTGAGCCTTTAAACAAGGTACTTTCTAATGCTATTAGAAAAATTCAGCAGATGCCGTCATTACTTTAGTTCAGTATTGTAGCAAAACCTTTCACCATATTTTCATAATAGTCAATAATATTAGCATTTTACCCCCTAATGCCTGAATTTATACCCAGATGAACAAAAAATTTTGTTTTTTTGTGCTTTGCTGTCAGTCAGATGTTAGATAACATGGAGGTTTTTCATTTTAACATTTCATTCATAGTTAATGTACATTTAGACTAATTAGCAACACTTGGCATCTAAGACATAAAACCCATTTTCAGTCTAGGTTTGTTGACTATTTTCATTAATGCTGTTTTTCTTAAACAAGACTTGAATTAAGTCTAAACATGTTTATGAGATAATGGAGCTAATTCTTAGAAAATGGAGTCCATATTCCCTGGATCTGCAAGGCTTTTCTTTGCTGTAAGAAAACAGTGTTAGAAATTGACCTTTAACCTGTCTTTTTGAACAATGGTTGTATTTTTTATATCAGAGTGTTTCAAATTTCATGTTGCTGTGCTTCCCCTTTAGCTGCTAAACCCCTTTTCAATAAAAAGTCAGTGAAAAAATGTAATCAAAACAATTGCTATTTGATAACTGCTGCTTTTTTGTCAGTCAGTGTTTCAAATTCAGCTAAATATTTTATAAAATCACATCACTGTATAGTCCTAGGAGCTTTTTGTTTGCATGTTTCATAAATCAGTCTTGTGTTATGGGATTAATAACTCATTTATCATTTTGTTCATAGTTTTAAGCTATCGTTAGAAATTTGCAAAATGGAAATAAATTGATTTTGTAGACTTTTTCCGCAGTTATATCCTAATCAGTTCCTTAATTGCTTAAGTTAAAAAGCTTCAAATCCCCAATTAACTTTAGGAATTTAAGTCAGATGTTATCCATTCTTGTATATCAGTTGTAAAAAAAAAAAAAAAAACATTAATAAGCCTGTTTTTGATGCACAACCTGAGTCAGATTTAGAGAATTTAATGAATTCATCGGCCAAATTCAGTGTGTCTCACAGTGCAACCTTCCAAAAAATGTACCGTATTATGCATAAACCATGTAGGCTGGATTCAGACTGGAAGTGGTGGGAAGCTAATTACTGTAGTTTCTACCGTCCATAAAAGAAGCTCTGCTCCTATCAGGATAATCTGTGCATTTCTGGAGGCAATAGAAAAAACTGAAAATTCAAATATTTCAGGCCCCATTTTTCTCCAATACCTTTAATAAAACCCAGAGCCTCTAGCTTCCAGAGTTCACCTTTGCATCTCTAATCTTACAGTATCTGGTGTCGCTGATTGAGAGCCGGCTGGGCTGGATGAGTGTTTTCTACTTCTTTATCGTCATGGTAAGAAGACGCTTTTCTGTTTTCTGAATCAGGGTCATGATTTTAATTCATATCAGCTTTTTTTTTTTTTTTTTTATTTATGGTGTGAAACTCATAATTATTTGGTATCGACAGACGGGGGGAAGTATCGTCTTCATCTCGCCGCTGCTGGTGAAGGAACTTCGAGACATGTGGAGGAACAGGCAAGCTCTGCGGCACCAGCTCTAAGAGCCCGACCGCCTTATCAAGGACACCTCAGCGCGTTTGTTCCGGTTCTGATCAGTAGGTTCAGTTTGTCCAACTAGAGAACTTAAAAAGGTGCCTGCCTCCAGCCATACTAGTGTCTGACTTTTAACTTTATTATTTGATGTAAATACTTTCTTTTAATGCACTTAAGTTGAGATTCGAGTCTTAAATCAGAAACACGAGAGCTGTGAAGGTTGCGAATAATGATTTTTAGCTTTGTAAAGTTGCACTAGAGATCTGAACGAACCACTTTAATCTCAGTTGCCTCATCTGTTTTATCTTTACAGTCGAGATGGAAAACTGACCTGTAAACTTTTATTTTCACTTTCTTTTTAGCAGAATTTCTCAATTATTAGTTTCTGTCGCCCTACATAGTGATCACAACTCTCGTAAAGATCAGTAATCATAAAAACGTTAGAAAAAACGCCATCTTCTTACTGTGTTTACAGATTAACACCTGGATTTGATTCTGTAGCCTGCTTTTAGGGAGGGCTGAATGTGTTTTTACTTCAAGGTTCCTTAAAATAAAATCTAAATATTAGTATAAACTAGATAAAAAGAGAATAATGTTCTTTTATCTTTGATTTCGGAGCTAGGATATTTTCTCTTTGATGTAACATTTCAAAACTTGACAAGCTGTGCCATAAAGATGCCTCACTTTGTGCTTAATAATCAATCATTAAACCGATTGAGTTTTTTTGTACAAAGAATTCATCTAAGGCTGAAAACTAAAGATAAAAAAAACTTCTTTCTATCCACAAGATAAAAATGTCATTTTCTAATTAAAGGCTAAATCCTCTCATTAAAGAATCCCTTGTTAAATGTATATTTTAGCTCAACAAAATAGTTTGTGTAGAGCTGCAAAACCACCTTAACCCCTGCAAAAGATGTTTTTCAGAAAAAGTTTTTTTTTTTTTTTTTTTTTTTTTTGATTTTAAGGAAATAAAATGTTTAGATTTAAGTAAGAATTTCTATAAATACAGCTGCCTGGAAGAGGTTTTATTTACATAATTAACTGGTTATGAAAGAACAGAGCTTCAGGTTGCAGACCTGCTGCTATAAAGCATTTACCGGTAAATTAAACTTTTTATTTAATTTGTGATATTTTCAGAATGTAAATAATTACTTTAAAGTTTTTTTTTCTGTTTTTATCAGGGGTGTAAATTACAGAAGAGGATTAGGGCCACTGGAAAAAAAAAAAGTTTACTGATTTTAATATTTTATTTTAGTTTAGTATGGGGATTCTGACTTTAATCTCAGAATTCTGACTTTTTTTATTGTCTGAATTCTGACTGAATTCTGACAATAAAAAAAGTCAGAATTCTGACTTTTTTCCCATACTAAACTGAAATAAAATTTAAAAATCATTAAACTTTTATTTCTTTTTCCAGTGGCTCTAATCCTCTTCCGTAGTAAATAGATGTGAAGAGAGCTGCGTCTTTATTCCAGTTTGAGGCACAGGCTTTGAATCAATCTAGATTCTAGACTACCGGTAACTATATAACTTAAGCAGACCTCTTTAAAAATCACTTTTCTGGTCACATCAACCAAAATAATGCCTCTGTATTTAATGAAATCTTCCATGTTTGTTTTTTAGAGCCATCTGCTGATCTCTGATATATTTCTCTTACTTAGAAGTCTTTATACCTATAGTTCTCTCTGATCATTATGTGAACCAATTCTGTAAATAAGGAGAAAATCACTTTCAATACATGTAAAATAATTAAGGGGGGAAGTTTATATTCTGTTTTTTTTTGTAATTTTTTTTATTATTTATGTATATATTTAAACTAACTATTTCTGTTGTAAATAAATGCAAGTTTCATGTCATCCAACATTCCTTGAAGCTTTAGTTTTGCACCAAATCCAGCAGGGGGCGCCGTCAAGGCTTCACATTTAGCCTCTTCTTGGAAACAGAAACTGAAATGCAATAATTTAAGAAGCACAGCAGTTTCATTTATCATTATGTTTATTTTACCGATTGAACAAACCATATGAAATGTATTACCAAACGTTGGAGGGTAACAATACAAATATTATTCCAAAGAAGAAAAGATGCGTAACAAAAGCTACATCTTTACATGATCAGACGATACATAAACAAGCCTTAAATTACAATAGAATGTTACAAACTGTGTACAAATACTTTACATTCATGCATGTACAAAATAACAAAATTCTTGTTAAAGCTGCAAAAGAATGAAATGCAAGCTTTTTATATTTTTTTTTATCTCTGATGCATGGATTAATGCAGCTACAATAAGTTTCAGTCCAAAGTGTCCTTTCCTGTTTTCAGAAGAACTCAATATGCCAAAAAATAAAAGTAGTACTTCTGTATATAGTGCAAATATATAGTTTAGATATAACCTGTATGGGTAGACAGGAGGAAAGTAGGAATCTTAGACTTTTTAAGCTGAATGGGACGTTTTCTCAGGACGGTTCTTCATTAAATCTGTTTTTTTATATATATTTTGTTGCTTTATCCCCCCCATTGCTGCTCCACTTGCCTTATCTGTTCAGGGAAAACTCACACGAAAAGTGAAGCAAAACAAAAGCGGCCAAACCCACGCAGCAGCCCTCACCCCGCCTCCCAGGGGGCCACCGCTCTAACTCACCACAACAGAACCTCAATCTCTCTCTTCAATCTTCACTTTCATGTCCCCTAAACATAAATGGGCTCAGCTGCTTTAATGAAATCATCGAACATCTCGTTGAGGTAGTAAGAGAGGATAAATCCAGCATAATATGGCTATTTGTGTCAAACTACTGCTGCAATATCCCATAGATGGAGAACCCTGCCGACAGCAAACATCTAAAATCCTGCTCTTTCTGCTTCATATGGGCTGATGACATTAAAAGAGACACAAGAACAGAGCCATTAGCTGTTATTAATGAACAAAGATGATCAGAACATCTTGGATTTGTTGCCATCAAAGGCGCATGTGCTTAAGTCATTTTTTGGGCAAATCTTTAACCCTTTGGGGGAAGTTTGCATAAAAAATGGATTATGGACAATAAAAAGGATAAAAATAAATGTTGTCCAAACAATAAATCCCTTTGGGATCCATTCCCCGGCTGCCTGCATCTCTTTTCCCCAAATTGTGACATTCGCCTGCATGCAGAATCAAAGAACTGGATCGCAACGAAATATGCAGGAGAGAACTTTACTCTTTATGTTTTATGCTTAAAAAAAAGTATTTGAAATCTCTGGAGAAACTAAAAACACCACATTCCCTTAATGGATCAAAATAAATGGAAGATGCTACATATTACAAGCATAAAGCTGACTAAAACACTCAACATGTTCCATCATGTTGCTCAAACGATCGTTACAAACCCCTATTATGCTGATATTACAAAGCAAAAGTAGTTTATTTGTACATTATTATTATTCTTTGTTGAACTTTGGAGTTTTTAGTGACTTCCTGTTTAAAGCCTTTATAGATTTACAAAGTTGGGAGTGTTACAGAGATTGTCATCAAGTTCAAATGCTGCAAGGCACGGCAGTTTGTGGCCCTTTATCTTACCTCGTTTTCCACAACGGATTATGGTTATGCTCTTTTTTTTTTAGCTATTATTTTAGAAAATAATCTTGCAACGTGACAAATATAAATAATTTTTACTACTACGCTCCAGGCTGGAGCTAATGAAAGGGATGCGGCCGTTTTTTGACCCCTGATCTGACTCAAGCTTTTAGAGCCTCTGGGTGAAACCAAAGCACAGCGTGTGCTGAGCATGCCGGCAGTAGGAAACTGCTAAGATCGATAACAGGGAATGAGTTGGAACAAAATAATTATAATACTAATAAATGAACAGATCAGAGACTAATATCAACCTCTATAATCTGGTATCCTATTTTTTCTGTTTTAGGATCCTGAATGAGTGCATTTGCAATTATTTCACAGTATTGTAAAAAGCTGAGCAAAACCGTTTAGAAAAATACAGTATAAGTATATATATATCTATATATCTATATATATATATATAATATATATATCCACAGAATACTAGAATCCGAGCCTGACTAAATTAGGTAGCTTCCTTGTGCTGAAAATTAAACGCGAGGTGAATTCCAAGGTTTTAAGGCCCAAGCTTGTATGAGCTTATTAAATGTCTGGATTAAATTGCTACATATATACAAAAGATCTACATCAGGTTGAGTGTAGAGAAGTGGAGAGCACTTAGTGATGTTCCTCTGGAGGTGGTTACACTTTTCTACTGCCGAGAGGACGTTTTGCAATGCAGAAGCTTCCTCTTTTTCACCTTAAAGAAATCTGAAAAAAAAAACAATAATGATGATTAGATTCTTATCTAACAGCATGGAGAGGAAATGAAGCAGACGTGTGAGTAGCAGCGTCACCTGTGATAGCCGACTGTTTGCGTTTTTCTAGCCGCTCTAGTTGGTAGCGCCCTCTTGTGGTCACTTCCAGGTACTCGTCTCCGGAGCCTGACGAGCTGCTGGAGACGGGGGAGCTGTCCTCGTCTGATGACAGGGAGTTGCTCCTCACGTTTCTTCTCGCTGTGACCCGAGGCTTTACCAAGCAGGTCCTGTAAAACGCCGGCACGTCCTGGCACCTCAGCCCCTCCCACTCCACGCTCGCCCCCTCGCCTGGCATGTCCCTCTGGAAGTCGAAGTTCCAGCGCTTGTTGGCGACCTCCACGCTCATTCTGAGGAGCTGCTGGAATTCCTGCTGGAGCTGCTGGTGGTCGACTGGGCCGAAGAGGTTCCTCCGGGCGGGACCGACTCTCAGCTTCAAGGCCTCGATGCCTTGGAGGTTTGACATCTCCGAATCAGACGTCATGTTTCCTCTGGATGTTGTCGACGTAGAAGCCATCACCATGTCCCTGTTTGGTAAACAAATTCAAACACAAGTGTAAACATTCAGGAACATCTAAAGAAAGAAAATAGATCCATCTGCGTTTTACTCCACAAATGACCGTTATTTGCGATGTTTCTGGATCCAACCTACTGAGGAATCACTATGCCAGCGGGGACGTCAGCCAACACCCAATAAACCTCCGACCTTTTTAACAACCAGCTGTGTCTAAAAGAACCAGAGTCTCCACCTGCTCTGGAGCCTGCCAGTCAAAGGTCACACAGGAGAGGTCCATGAAGGCCTGTGGTGAGGAATGTTTCCTGCTTTCTCCAGTTAATTAGAGCAATCCAGCTGAATTCCTAGATGCAGCTTCAACCCATTTTTCAGCTCTCTGTGAATGAAGCTAACTTACATCTGCCTCTAAGAAAATGAACAGACAGAATTTAACATGGTGTTCCGTAGTAAGGTGCTGGTAGCTATTAAATAAACATTACCTCTGGTAATTATGTGGTTACATAAATGTATTCATATAATATTAGAGTGCACTAAATGTGACTTATTTTGAAGTAAAAAAAAGGAAGTAGAACTGGAGTGGTTTTGTTGCATTTATTAAAATATTTTTGGTACAAAAAAAAGACCATGAGCCAAGATAGTATCTACTTCAAGGTTCTCTTTCTGTGCCAAAGGGCTGTTTCACTTTTTTATAACTCCTTTTTTTTTTTTTAGCCTACATTTATTTCAAAATAAAAATCCAAACTGAATCATTCACTAAATGTAGATTGCACATAATGCAGCTTGGGATTCATTCAATTTATTTCTGAAAAGGTGGGTTTTTAAATTATCCCAGCAGTTCCTTTTTTTTTTCTAATTTTATACCAATTCCAATAAATTCTACTTTTAAAATTTCATTTTGGTGCAATCAGATATAATCTTTCATATGGAGGGCATTCAAAGTTGCCTGCTACTAACCCTTTAGGGAAGAAAACACTAAGATTAAATGCTTGTATAATATTTTATAATGGCTATAGTCTTCCTAAAACTGTTTCTGATTGGTAAAACCTTTAATATTATCATGGAATATTTATACATGTATATATTTTTTTTATTTTATTTTGTTTTTTTAATTCTCTCAGAATTGTTTCTAACAGGAAATATCTTCTCTTAGCCAAATGTTTATTCCCTAAGTCTTAAAAGAAGGCATACTGGGTGGGTATCTGTTTATTTAAAGCATTAAGATCTAATCTAGGGCTGAGGAAAAAAAACTGTGACCTACTAAACTTAATTTAGGAGGAGCTCCAACTACTTTCTGTTTACTTTTCAATAACCTGAACGGTAAGATTGCGTGCTTAAAAATAACCAAACAGGGTCAAATTAGTATGAAGGCAGGTCCCCTGAGGGGCGCATGCTTCAGCTGAGGGACACATGGAGAACAAAATGTACAGAATTTGTGAAAACAACAACCAGAAAAACCACGCCTTAAAAGTAACCTGGCATCCTCTAAGAAGAATAGAAAAATCTGATTTTTTTAAGCTGAATTAAAATATTTTTCCTAATTATTTCTCCTGAGAGGTTTATTATTGCCAGTGAAAGTTGTTTGCGGAGAGTGGAGTGGGCGCGGTGCGTTCGCGGCTCAGGTTTCCAATGCAGTTTCCCCGCTTCCAGAAAGAACGGAGGAAAAAATGAACAACTATCATTCAATACAACTAAAATTTAAAGCATGAATTTTCACAGTTTTTTGGGGGTTTTTTTACTTGTAGAAACGCTAAATAAATCCAGTGAGAAGCGCTGGTGTGAAGGTGAAGGCTCGCGCTGCGTTCAGTGACGCAGTTAGATTCAGAGGATGTGGGTTAATGAGATGCGACACACAAACACCCACACATCAACATCAACTTTTCTGCAATAACACACATAAATTCCTCTCGTGAAATAAATGTGGACACATTTTAAATCGAAAATTAACAAAAAAAAGTATTTTTTTAAAAAGTCGATATTAGAATTTTAACGAACCTTGTGCGCAAAAAAAAGGAAAAACTGAACAAAATCAACTTACCATCAGCGTAAATATCGTAATATGAATCACGGAAAAGAATAACTGAATTCAAAAATCCAGTGGATATAAACACCGACACGCTGTCAGCCCACGGAGAGGTACTCACAACCCTCTTATCTGCGTGACCTGTTTGTTGTGGACCCAGGAGACAGGGGACGTCCTAAGCCAAGCAGATGTGTCACGTGGTTTCCGTCAAAACAGTCACTCTACATTCCCATCGCCAGTAAACGCAGCGCGCGCTCCGCTCGCAAATTTCAGTTAGCGCACCAAAAACTTTGCGTGCATTTTACCTTTGGCCAATTTTATCACCTTAGAGTAAGAAGAAAATGTCCTCCAGCTTCTCTCCAAACCTCCTGCTTGTTCTGCTCCTCTTCTCCTCCTCCTTTCTCTCCGACTGGACGAAACTAGGTCAAATATTTTGGCAACCGCCGCCATTTCCCTACTTCCTCAAATGTGACACACATTCCCGTGCATGCCCTTTGCGTCACGTTTGATTTTGGCACCTCGCCCGCAGCCTCAGTCACGTTGAGCTGCAACGTGAGTGGGAAGACTGTGTCCTGCTGGAGCACCGCCACATCCAGCAGCAGTGGGAAACTATTTTAGTTTTCCCGCGAAAAAGAAAAGTGGCACTGAAGCGGCCTTCACCCAGGCTTCAGCTGACCTACTAACCTAACCTCAATGTAAAATCACTGCAAATCTCCATTTTTATAGTGTTTTCATCCCTCTTGGATTTAAAACCTGCAAAGTGTCACAGCTTTGCACATTTGCAGACAAAAATATTTGCCAATTCCTAATCGAAAAGATAAAAAATGTTCTCAAATTACATGAAGAGCAATTTTTAAGGCTTGCAACAGGACTTTGAGCACTGTAGCACAGACAGGTGGTTGCACAAGGCAGCATGAGAAGGGGTCAAATTGCACCATGCACCTGAGAAAATGTGTTTTGAGCTAAATTAATTTTGCTTTTTTATTTCAAGACTTTGATTTGTGCTGCATCTTTAAATAAAATTAATCCATATACATTTTATTCCACTGCAGAGTTTTAGGCATCCCCAAAGTCGGTCCTGGAGGGCTGCTGTCCTGCAGGTTTTAGACATGTCTATGCTCTAGCACAGCTGATTTACATTGATAGTTGATTAACAGGCTTTTGCTGAACTGCAATTATCAGAATAAGCTGTGCTAAAGCAGAGAAACCTCTAAAACCTACAGGTCATTTTGGTTGAGGGGGTTTGCAGAGATAAAGTCCCTATAAGAACCATGGCTTAATGAGCCATTCTGACACTCAGGCGTCCAATATATTAATCTTTATTACTCAAGTAGAAGTAGAAATCCTGCTGTTTAAAAACACTTTTGTAGAAGTTAGAGTATCAACTTAAGTAATGCAGGAAAAAAAGTTAAGGACAGATACTTTACTGCACTCACTTATGAAAGGAACATCTTTCTACAATTCTGGATGATAATTTCCTTATACTTTATTTTCTTAGTTTTATAGCTCATGGCAACAGTGCAAATGTAACTTTGCATCATCTTGTAAAACTTTATTTTTATACCGTGTCCAACCACAAAGAAAATGTTTGGATAAAGCAAATTATTTTGATGTTTTTTTTTTTTTTTATACCAACAGGCCATAACAAGAATGAGCTTTAATGAAAGAAAACTTATGAGTCTATTTTCAAAATGCGAGGAAAACAGTAGAGATAATTGCAAAAAAGAAATGTAAGTACAATAGAAGTAAAAAGTTATCTAAAGAATAATTACTCCAAAATTTTGACTTAAGTAAGGTATTAAAGTATTTGTACTTTGTTACTTGACACCTTAGTATCCATGGCAACTTCAGCTACTGTATAGAGTAATTTTCCTGTAGGGAGATTAATCTTCTTTCCAGTTTTAAGATTTTTCAATGTCTATAAAGTTTTTTTCTTTTTTTTTTAAGGATTGCCTTATATTTAGCTTTATTTTGGTCGTGTTAAAGAAAACCATCTGTGCTTTAATCAGCTAAGTTTGTCAGGATAAAAATAGCTACCGTAATTAAAAGTGCAAGGCATAAGTTTTGGATTTTAATACAAACCAACCTTTCCATTATTTTCCCCCCACTTCCCAACAATGTTCTTTTTCTCTGTCAAGTAAAACCACAATGAATTATTTGATTAAAGTTTCTGACTGAAAAAAAGTGTGTTGGAAAAAATAACCTGTTAAAAGGGAAATAATACTCTTGTGAAGATTCACACCTTATGGTGAAAAAGCAGTGAACTACACACACTGCTAAAGTAATAGAAATCTACAATCAAACACAAGCTATGATCAAAAAACACCTGAAACTATTTATGCTTTATGTTTTTTAAGCCAAGATATTTTATAGCAACAATAAAACATTAACAGCCTGCTATTATTCTCATTGCCATTTTCTATATCTTAAATCCAAGTAAACCTGCCTTCTACTGGTTTTTATTTTTGGGGTATCAGAGTAAAGGGTAAGGATTTTTTTACCTAAATTGAATAAATCTGATTGTGTCCCTTCTTGCACTTATTGCATTAGTGGTGTACCCTCTGAGAGGCCCGATCTGCAGCCAACGCCCCTCGCTCAGAGGCGCTGCTCCAAGTTTTACTTCTACATTTTTTTTAAAATGGTCGACTCTTTTCACACAGGTCTGCAGATCCAACAAGCCGTGTTACTCTTGTGAAACTTTGTTCATGTTCAGCGACGTCAAACAATGAAAGTCTTGTGCTCCTTGGTTTAATCCCCCATGAGAACGTGGTTTAGTATTCAGTTTTTAGGTCTCTCTCATGAAAACAGGTGACGTGTGACCCTTCCTCCTAATGCTCCATAAATCTGTGTGTGTAGGAGCCTAATGGGGACGTTGTGAGCTGTATTTACAGTCAGCTTGTTGTTCCACATTAAATGCCTAATCCCTAATCCCCCCCACCCCACCATCGTTAGTCTTATGCTACATGTTACATGTGGCCACGCAGTCATAAAGCCCATCGTTTTACCCCCCTTTGAATACATTAGCACGGCTGAAAACAACAGTCACACAGCGCAATGTGACTCAGCCTCCAAACACTGGGAACTGTCATGGTGGGTCTTGTGTTTCCCACATTCCTTCTTTTCAATAAAGACAAAGGATACAGCGGAGGCTCTGTTTTAAAGTCATTATCCTACACCTACAGCCCCCCAAAGGCTTAAACATCCCTGTTTAGTCGACAGGCCAACGAAGGAGATCTTTAATCGGGTAACTCTGGAAAGGATGCGCAGTTCTTGTGCCAGAATATCTGGCCTTTTGTGCAAAGGGGAGAAGAAGAAAGCGGGGTTATGTTTTTAGTTGGGCTGAAGCCATACAAGACTAGAGAAACACATGGAAGTAGGTGCTTTGATCAAATTAGACCAGAATTAAACATGTATGATTGGGAAAAGTGAGATGGCATTCCAAGTGTTAAACATAGAGGTGGCAGCATGATGCCGTGGGATCTCTTTTAGCTGGAAAAGGGAACTCGTGTGTGAAAAATGATAGGAAGCATTTGCATTGAAGTTCCCAATCCTTTCCAACTCGTCTGCATCAACATCAATTTGTGTTTTTGTCAAACAGCTGCTTGCAACTCAAAGTTCATCCCCCAACCACAACTATTTGGTGCCGAAGGATGTTGAACGAAACCTCAGGAAGATGCCTTACACGTACTGTGAGTCAGTTTCCTCTCTGCAGGAAGTGGAAGAAGAAGAAGAAGAGAAAAGGATGGCGGCAGAGAGCAGGTTTTTGGTTCACAGGTGCAGCGTGGGGGTTTCCACGTCCCTCTGTCCTTCAGCTGCGGAAGCGAGCGCTGCAGAGAGTCTCACCGCAAGACGCTAGCTTGTTTACGTCAACTCCCAATTTCCTAACACGCCACAACAAAACGCAAACAATGCAAAGAGGTGTAAAAAACGACATACCAACGACGGGATAGGGTTGTTAGAGATGAAGAGAGAAAAACAGTATATGTAGAAGGATTAGGATGACTTAAAACAGATTACGGTAATTAAAAGATGCACAACCTGGAATTTCTTGATACATTTCCTCCAGGAGGCTTCTTCATGTAAAGTGGGAATTGTTTTTTTTATATATATATATTCAGTAAATCATACTGCTGCCACACGTCTACCCACTTATTATTTATCTAAACCACAATGGGAGGTTGTTTTTATTAAATAAACCGTTTTTTTGCTTTTTTTATGTCATACCACAGCATCTAAGTTATATTTAATGCCAAATTTGGAGTGGGTTAATCATTTTGGACTAGTATGTTACATTTATTTTATTTTTTTTCATCTAAAATCCTTTACTAGTTTAACTCCAAATGTAACATGACACACCTCTTCAACAGACCTCAGTATGTTTCTCCCCTGAAGTCTGGAGAATCAGCAATATATTTTGTTTTTTATTCGCAGATAAGAAAGTTTCTGTTCTTTTTTAGTCAGTTCTGTTTTTGTCCCTTGGAGATCTCCGTCTGATGCTTTCTTTCCAGGTTTCTTTCATGGGGTCTGCAGTACTTGTAGATCTTGTTCTTGCTTCCTTTAGAACTTCCTGGACGAGCTATTAATTCTTTTTCCAGGAGGCTGAACTCTTCCATGTGTTTATGGACAATGGCTGATATTGTGGTTCCAACGCTGCAATACTCTGCGCCTCGAAGGCTTAAAAAATGGCTTGGTCACCCTTTCCAGACTGATGGATGGAAATATGTTGAAATCTGTCTTTGAACTTCTTTAGACCATGATGTAATGCATTTTGACATTTTTAGTGTACTTCACAGTTTTTACTTGACTTAGTTTTCGGTTTAGCAGTACTTAGGCCTGGATGTGGGCTAATCAAACCAAAAAAGTGAGCTTTATCAAAGGTATTTGTCTAAAGAAATGGATTTCTTTTTTGTCTTTCATGTTAATTGTATTATCATCTACAAACTGTATGATATAATGATTTTTTTATGGTGCAAAAGGCATATGAATAGATATTTCACACAATATTCAAAAGGTCTTGCTAGCTCAAAAGTTACTTTAGCAAAAGAAAAAAATGGTGGTCTGATTTTTCTTCCTGTATGTGTTCGTTAGTCTCTTATTTGCATTTGTTCGTCTCAATTTTGAGCTTAAAGGACCTTTTGGATTTGCTGTGAAATTATGCGTTTGCACTTCTCCGCCACCGTAATTTTTGTGTGAATCTAAAATCTACCCAAGACTCTGATGCATTGTTTAACATATAAAATTGAAACAATTTTGCTCATATTTTCTGCGCTTAAAGATCTACATCATGTAGATTTGACTGCTTAAATAAATTCCAAAACAAAGGAGTTAATCAGTAATAGATGGACAATCTCATCTAACATTTTGATCTTTTATCACAACCAAATGTATAGCAGACATTTCAACTAGAGCAATAATCAGTCAAATTATTTAGAAATATAAACATTTTGAAATGGAAAATTCATTAAAACAAGATCATCAACAAAAGCAACACTTCCACCTTTTTCCAGGCTGTTTATTTTAATACACTTTTACTCTATTCTTGTGTCAAAAACATGGATTGCAGCTGTTGCTTGCATTGAAGTTAAACAAATAGGTATATTTTTGTTGATAAATGTTTAATCTATTCTTTAGGACATGGAAATCAGGGCTACTCTGTTTTCTCTCGCCTTACATGTGAAGGGTTCATTGCACTGAGGAGGTGCTAATCATGTAGCACATAAAGCCTCTCCTGTTGTTGATAAGTATCTGGCCATCTGAAAAATTGTTTTTGCAGAGTGAGAATGAGAAGAGGGAGGGGCGAGCTGGTAGAGGAGGAGGAAGCTGAGAGGCGGGGCCAGCTGGGTGTTAATCGAGCCTTTGTTTTTCTCTCTCTGTATGTTCCTTACAAGGTTTTCTCCTGGTTTTGCTGAAGCGTCTCTCAGATGAGTTTATACAACTTGAAGGGGAAACAGCTGCACTTCAAAATGAGAAAATATGACAATATTAAACAGAAAAAAATAGCAAAATGCTCATTCAGTTCCTTTGGGATGTTTCCTCTGCTTTAATGTGGATTTTCATCCAAAACAGATGCATATGTATTGCAACAACTGATCCCACTCATTCTAGGTTGTCTGTTTTTACTCAGCACAGCTGAGGTGGAAAGGTGGCCCGCTCCAGCTGATATGTGTGGCTTCTCTGCCCTTTACCTACATCTGGGCAACATCTGTAGAGAAAAGCCAACATCTGGGTTTACATGTTCTATTGAGTGGTGCTCAGTATTGCAAAAGAGAGGCAAAAAAAGAAAAGGAGGTGCAGGGGGAGCCTATCTGTGTTTCGACTTCTCTTCCCTCTTCTCTTGGGTGTGATCAGGTTACCTGCACTACAACCAGTGAACTTTACTGTGTTGTTTTGTAAAGGCTGTCTGCACAGCTGGATAAAGCAATAAATCAGATTTGCTTAACGCTTCATTTTCTATTATCACCAGTGCATCCCTCACTGATCAAGATTTCTGATTGGATTTAAAAACATGGCAAACCAGATCCAGTTGAAGGAGGTGGTCTGCCATATTTATTTATTTTTTTTTGGTTTAGTAACTGATGGTCTTGGTTGCATTTTATTCAAGTTTGCAGCATTGAATCTGTTAGATATGGAGGGCTGGGGATTTCTTACACAAAGCAGAAGAGATTTTGAATGTTTTGTGAGGTTAATATGATTTACATGCAGGTTTTATTAAAGCCAGGTGCTACACATGATAGGTTACTTGGAGAAAAGGGGAGTTTTACTCTTAAACGCAGCATGCACTTTACTTAAAAAGGGACATCAACTGTATTTATGCTGTATTTATGCAACAAATAGAAATTATAGCAAAAGAATACATGTTTAACACAGTCCTGGTTTAATGCAACAAAGAAAAACACACCTCATAATTACACCTGTTGTACTGTGGAACACTAACAGCTTGTTTTATGTGCAGAAATATGTTAAATGTAGCTTGGTTTTGTCAAGGCTCAGAACTGGAAGATTAGAGGTGAACAAACAGATTTCTCAGGGCATTTATTGAAAACAGAAGGTTGGACCTCTGCGAGTAGAGACAGCAGGTTAGTGACCACGTCCTTCCGGAAGTGAGTCACTAACCCGGTCTTATAGTTCAGTCTGAGTCCAGAGAGTCCCAGACGCTGACGAATCGGAGGTCGGAGGACAGGCAGGGGATCACAACCAGGCAGATGGATGAAGTCAGAATGATCCAGACGGTGAAGCCAAAAGCCAAAGTCGGTGACGTGGTGGGTTGTCAGAGCCAGGAGGTCAGAGATCCGGTGAGGCACCGAAGAATCCAAGACAGAGTCAGGTAAAAGTTCCAGGTACCATACACAGTGGGGCTAACAGGCTGGACAAGGGTAGGCAGACTCAGTGTTCGGGAAATGGTTTCAGTCAGTACACAAGCAGGCAGGAGTCAGAAGACAGGTCAAGCAAACAGATCAGACGGGAACAGGCAGGCTCAGAGATTAAGAGGCAGAACACAGGAACGCTAGAATAATTCTCACCCACGGCTCAAAATAATTTGGCACTGATAACTGGTCTGAAGGCTGGTTAAATAGAGACTAATGCTGGTGGATCAGATCACCGGGTAATGAGAACTGGGCGGAGCTAAGCAGGAGTGTGAAATGAGTAATCAGACCAGGCATCAGTGCTGAGATCACAATACGTTCTGTGAGAAAAAAAAAAAACACCCCATCAGATGGTAGATCTTGAAGTGAATCAAAAAAAATAAAAAGCTTCTTTTTAATGTTTCAAATAAATAAAAAACAAAACAAAACTTAAACAGCTGACTACACTTTCTCCATCAGAGGGACATCTGGATGTGGAAACCCGTAGATCACCCCTTTCACTGTCATAGGTTAACACTGTTTAACATAACTGAAGGGCAAGAAGTTAGGCTGCTGCTAAAATACATCTTCAAGAAGAGAAAAGTTTAACAGTTAGACCAGATTAAAGTGAAACTGTGTGGTTAGGATGATGACGCATGCTTAGAGGACTCCAGTTAATAATCATGTGAGTCTGCCATCAGTACCAATGCATCGGAAACACACCTAGAATCCTCTTATCTCTGATAGAGTTTAAATACTTAAGCACAATCTTAACAATAATGCATCTACAGAGTTGATTTTTCTTCCTGCAATTGTAGTGAGATTGCATCATTTTGAGCTCCTGACCTGCAAAAATAAATATAAACCATCTAATTTCTCTGCAACATTCACTGGAAAACAGACAATGCATGTAGGTAGCTTTAAATATATGCATGTTTTATAGAGTAGATAAACTCCATGTTTGCTTCTTTTATTTCTCCAATATTTCATATTTGCAGAATTAAATTAGATCCTGTCTTTAATTACAGACATCATGTAGTGTGTAGAATTTCCATCTGCACATCAGCTCGGTGTTGTCCTTATGTGTGACAAATATGATCTCCGATTCCTCATGTCAATGCTCTGGAACAGTAACCATGGAGCGGCCTGAGCGGCAAAATCTGCGTCCACGTGTCCTCTGTGTTTCAGAGCCGTTATAAGAAAGCATGTGTATTAGTTGTGTGATAAAGCGTAGAAGAGTAACGCAGGAAGAAGCGGGAGGCCCAGTCTTACCCACAAAGTTGTAGAAGTGACTAAAAGTCTCAGGGTAAAAAAAAAAAAAAAAACATCTCATTTTAGTGTGTGTGTAACCATCCCCCCACTGATGTGCTTTCAGATTACTATTACTGAGTAAAACAGTGTCAGTATTTTCACAGTTTATGTGATATTTAGGTAACTTCCTCTTTATGGGGGGCCCTGCATGGTCGCATGCATGCTGCAGTTCTGCAACAACAGGAGCAGCCAGAATTAAACGTTGGTTCATATCAAATTTATCTTTTACAAAAATATTAATTAATTATTTCACTGACCTTTGGTTACTCCTTAAAAAGTCTTAAAGAACAACATTTCAGACACAGCAATCAGTTGTAGATGAAACAATGAGCACATGGAGCTGTATGTGGTGATTAGGAGGGAATCACACGTCTCATGATGAAACATGGGTCATGGTTCCATCCTCACCCTGCAGGGTTTACCGTATATCTGGGATGCTGACACAGAGCACAACTCTTTGTCTTGTGCTGATATTAGGGAGTTCTGTAGGGTAACTGGGTTCCTCTTTTGAGCTAAAGCTTTCTCATGCAAACACAAAGGGGATGAATTATTTCACCTTATAACCAGAGCAGTTTATTGGGATTTTATGAGATATATCAACACAAAAAAAATGGCTTTATTTTAGAGCAGCAGAAAAACAATTTGTTTCATTTTTAAGTAAGTTTTAATATATTTTTAATGCTTACACCTCAAACAACTTCCCTTTAAAGTATGTTAATAAACATGTCGATTCCACCTAAGCTGGGATTAAATTGGACATTAATGGACCAAAAACTACTCATAGGCTAGCATCTGAATGATTTTGCTGGATTTTATTTTTGTTTTTTAACACTAGATGAACACTCAACCTTCCTGGCTCACGAGGGTGGCAGTGTTATGCTGTGGGGATCCATTTCCACAACAGGGAGGGAGAAAGTAGTCAGAAATTTTGCAAGGACAGGTAAAGCTAAATTTAAGAAGAAAACATGTTAGAGTGTGCAAAAGACTTGAAACTGGGATGAAGGTCCACCTTCCAGTGGGACATTGACTGTTTAGGGCCAGAGACACAATCAAATGTTTTAGAACATGAGTTAGAACAGCAGAGTTAAAGCCTAAATCTAAATTTGACTCAAATTCTGCGGTTGAGACTAAAAAATGCTTTTTACAGATGCTCCGGATTCAGTCTTAAGTCAATTTAATTCAGTTTAGTTTATATAGCTCCAATTAAGAAGAAATATCATCTCGTGTCACTTGACATGGACGATTCAATCCAATCCTGCAGTCCAACAGGTTATAACTTTTCTTTCTAAGGAAATCCCGCTGATTGCTGCCAGTGATTGACTTGGCAGGGTTCACTCTTACTGAATAAACATGTAGAGACAGTAGATATTCACTTGTGTTGTGTCTTTGACTCCCCGTTAGCCCCCCAGGACGATCATGGTTGTAGCAACCGTTGAGTGGAACAGAACAAAACCTTCAGTAGAACCAGAATCAATGTGAGTGGCCTTCTCCAAAGGCACAGGAGACAGAAACAGACTTAAGAAAGGAACATAGAAGCACTGATCCATGAAGGAGACAATAAACTAGCCCCACATGTGGCTCTGTCTAGGAAAGAAATATAAACAGACGAGCTCTGAGTTAGTGACCATGTCAAAAAGGATGAGGGACAGTGCATAGAGTTTGTCACAGCCAAAGGTAAGCCTAAAGCTATGTCTAGGACAGAAACCAGGACTAAGAACTGAAAAACAGGGCTAACCCTATCATCTATAATGAAATGTGTTTATGGCAGCAGCCCACAATTAGAGATTATAGGATTGTAAGATAGAGACAGATTGTGGCCATGTCCTCCAGCAGTCTAAGCCTATAGCAGCATAGATATAGAGATAGCTAAGGATAACCGTAGCCACTTTAACTATAAGCTTTATCAAAAAGGAAAGTTTTGATAAACTTATACAGTATCTGTCTCATGGACTAAAACTGGTAGTTGGTTTCACAGGAAAGATGCCTGATAATTACAGATCTACCTCCAATTCTACTTTTAGAAATTCTAGTAACCACTAGTAAACCTGCAGATTAAAAGTGAAATGTGCTGTTAGGAACATAAGGAACAAGCAGATCTCTGATATGAGATGGAGCCTGGTATTTTAGGGCTTTATATGTAAGAATAACAGTAAGAATGTGTAACTATATGCTTTAATTTCTCATAAACTAAGCAATAGTAATAAACACACAAACTGCAATAGTTGTAATGTAAGGGACTGTGTGCTGCATGCATGAAGTTAATTACTCTCAAACTACCTTTTTAAGCAAAGTCATAAACATTTCCAGTCTTATACATTTTTATTTCTACTAAAAAGGTTTTAAAAAGCAGCAAAGAAAGTCAGTAAGATTCTCACTGCATAGCACCACCTGGTGTTTTTTTCAGAGGTTATAACTAAATAAATGCCTCCAACAAGCAAATGTGCGGATCCAGCTCCCCCCTCTGGTAGAAAATTAGAAGTGGAGCTTTTAATTACTCAAAATGTTCTTACTAAAGAAGGTAGAGAAAAGTAAGGGTAGATGCAGTAAACAGTGGGATCCATCGCCCTGCAACTACCAAAGCAAAAAGGGAGGTGCAGAAACATGTTTGTACTTCCAGGAGAAACTGGCTGAACTGCACCTATAATCAGAGATGAAATATACTGGAGGCAAAGTTTGCCTCTTAAAGAACATAAATAGAGCTCTAGGTGAACATTCTATAAATTAAACTGGTTTTCAGATAGCTTCAATTACCAGAGATTAGACTAAATGGCCGATGCTTAGTGCAGATGTCTTTAATGTTTTAATCCTCACTTAAATGTTCAACATTTATGATTACAGTGGTTGAATATAACTGTGTGTTTAAAGGAATTAAAGGAAAGTAAACAATGAAAACATACCCAGAATGCTACAGCTGTAATCTCAACCACTGCAGGGTGTGGTGCATGAAAATCTGCAGCTATTTAACAAGCCATCAAACCCAACATGAACCAAAAACCTGTCAACCTGACAGCTACACAGATGGCTGCAGGAAACATGTCAGGGCAGAAGGCATAGAAGAAGAAAACAGTTACATCTGCTGTGTTTTTGCTTCAGCAGAAGTACTGATTTTTCTTACACAATACTTCAAGGAGAAGAAAGTCCTGCCTGTCCTCAGGTGTAGAGGTCTGGAGATGTGATTAAACTCCAGGGGTGAAACTGGGCCACTTTTTATGTTTCTTGCTTTTAAACTCTCGTGTTTTCCGTTTCAGTCGCAGCAGTGCTCTCCACCCTGTTGATGAACCAGTCATGGCAGTGACATGAGGAATTTTTCATTACCTCGCCCCGGGGCCACCATGGTGCCTCTGCCTGTGTGTCGTTCTGCTTTTCTTTTTCCACTCCTACCCCTCCTCTCTTTCTCTCTCTCTCTCTCTCTATCTCAAACAAACAAACACTCATTATTTCTCTGAAACAAGCTAGTGTAGAGCTGTGCTTCTTTATCTGCGGTGTAAGCTACCTGCATGGGGTAGCCCCTCAGCTGGTGACCTCCTCTCCATGGCCTGCCGTCTCTCCTCCTCAGGCTCCTACACTGTGGTCCTCCTCCCTCTAAAGACCAGCCTCTACAGCCAGGAGGCCCTTCGTTTCTACCTATGGGTGAGGTCTCGCTTCTGTATGTTGTCTTGGTGTATGTTTTATGGTCAGACATAACTAGATCACAATTTCCTTCCTCTAGAGTCCATAAAAGTGTCACAAGGTTGATGCATTTGGCTGCTATGCATTTGCTTGACCTTTTCTCGAAGCTTGGAATTTAGCACAGGTTATCTAACTGTAAAAGCAGGTGTCACATACGGCTACAACTCAGTTCCCCTTAAACTTCTATAGGATACTGATTATGCAAAGGTTTACTCCTAACTAAAATTGCCTGGTTGTTAAATTCTGAAACAATTTTTTTCACTGCCCTTGCAGACTTTTAACTCATTTCAAAAAGAATTTACTGATCCCAAATGGAGATTGAATATTCTCTAACTAATATTATAAGGGTTTTATTTTCGAGAGTTGCTAAAATGCTGACTGTAGGCAGAAATGATTTCCTGTAGCAGTCAGTCTCACAGCAGATCTGGAGAAGTCTCTGACTGAAATGGTCAGTTATCGTTTTAGTGTCTGATAAAGATGATGCTAATGGTTGTTCTAGAATCTAGATAACTTCCCCGAGCTCCCTAATAGAAAGCTTTTAATTACTGCTTGAATTGCAGAATCAAGGATCATCTGTCTGACAACATGTTTTAGGTAGAGATATCAAAAAGCAACACTTCATACTCTAATTGGGCAAAATTCAAGAAAAGATTAGAGACATAAATAATAGAGCCACCTCTAAGGCTGCAGGACTCGGTTAAGCAGGGGGGAGAGCTACTAAAATGACTCGGGAAGAGAAACAATGAATCATCCAAGAAGTCATTTGTTTCGTTAAAGTCAGTGCTCATGATCTAAATAATAAAATTTGGGCAAGATGGGGTGAAAAACTTAATAGCTTTCTGTGTTTCTTTCCAGTCAAATGTCATTATGCTTGAAATTTCTCTTAAGATCTGTGGGAAAAACTTCAAAATGGTTTCTTTAGAAAAAATAAATGATAAGCTCTGTTTTAAATCTCATTTACGTTTCTTACCTTATTACCTTATATAGTTATATAAAGTAATACAGCTGCCATGCATTTCAACAGGGCGATAGCTGCAGAAATTAACTAGCTGTTTGTCTAGCCGTTTGCATAAAAACATTCATTAAAAGGTTTCCCAAAGTGTTGCTCAGAATTTATGGAGATGTGACCTTGATTGTTTGTTAAGACCCACAGTTGAATGTGAATACAATAAATAAATATTTTATTAAATAAAAAAAAGGAAATTTCCCATAAAATAGATAAAAGTACCATTGAATGTCTCCATAATAATTAATAATAAATAATTACATGTTAAATTTGTTTTTCTAATGCTTTATTAAATAATCAAATGTATCATTGTATTAAGAAATGTATACATTAATTCAATTAAATTATTAAATATATCTTTAAAATTATGAAATTAAATAAGCAAATGTCATTATTTGGTAAAAAGAATAATTCTATTTTACTCTATATGTAAAATGTCTCTGGTAAAAATTAGGGAAACCCTACATTAAAATGGGCACCTTGTTATGAATCCATTTTACTTTAGTGTTAAATGTTTACAGCAAAGTGATTCTCAATGCTTGTTTTACTAGCAGCAGTTCGCCTGTTCATAAAGTACAAAACACAATTTCTATTCATTATGGTTTGGTTTAAAAAGCCAATATTATTCCTGCAACCACATTTGTTCTCCACTGTTTTCGAGGGTTTGATGATTAACCACTTTTGGCAATTTAATGTCAAGTTCAAAGCTGATTTGTGCCTCCTTGCCAGGAAGGCTTACTGTATTTTAGCTTCAATTTTTTATTGTCTGCCTACGTCCGGCAGCATGTAGGCGTTTGGCTTCAGAAGGGTACAAGTTGAACTTGTTACAGAGCAGAACACAAGCTTAGACTCACCCAATGACTTTAGGAAGGTAAAGCTGGCTTTTCTGGCTGTAAACTGGTTTGAAAAACCTGATGGATGAAATATTGGACTCATTCCAAACAGGGATGGACTTTAGCAACTGCAGTAGCATTGAGGGTTTCAAAATATTTTGGGGGATTTTAATATTTCTTGCTTAAAAAAAGGATACATACATACTGTAGCTTGAATAAATTCACTGCAAAAATTGTACTTTAAAGTTTTTCATTCATCAAAACCTGACCCCTGCCTCAGAGGATGTCAGATTTATAGGGAGAGCATTTTTAGCTTCTGGACAAACTGGTGGAAAATATTTCCTGGAAGGTCACATTTATAGGTGTGAATAAGGCCTAAAAAACAATGTGCACATTATCAGTTATGATCCGCATTCAGATAAGAAATGAGCGGCTGGGCGCCAAAGTGATAAGTACATATTCAATGAGACTCATAAACACCAACAAGACAATGATTTTTCTTTTTTTATGATTTTCATTTTTATTGAACTACACACTATAAACAGCATAAAGTGTTGATCTATTGGAGTAAAACTCACTGCACTGGGATCGACAGTGAACTGTCCTTGACATGCCACATTGATTGGATGCTGTCCATAAACGCATCATCATGTTGGATCCATCTTGGCTGACCCGACCCATCCCTCTTACTGAAAGTGTTTCCTATTAATAATGACACAGAGTGTGTGTGCTTAGAGCACTTAACTCAGAATCCAGTCCTCAAGAGTTTAATGTCCTGCATTATGTTTTCTCCAGCACTCTTGAATCACATGATAGCCGGATTTCATGCAGATAGATGGATGTTATTTATCCGTTTGATACTAGGGGACCTCAGAAGGTTTCTGGTCCTCTGATCACCAAACTGCAAACAATTAGAAAATAAGCCCTGCTGGATAAACTGGATCCATTCTGCAGATGAGCAAAGACAAAAAAAATTATTTAGACTTAGAATTACATAAACTGTAATGTGATCTTGTATACACAGAGTTTATACAAAACAAAAATGTCGATGCATACAGCTTTTTAACAGTGAATGAGCAGCTTAAAACAGTAAAATGAACATTACCATTTATAAATCAGAATGTAAACAGTGTAGGAGAAAATAAAAAACAATTTAAAGGAGTTTTATGGAGACGCTCAGTGCAGTACAGAGTAAATAAATATGGTGCAAAATACAGTAGAACACTGAGTTGTTCTATTTGAAAGGATTCTGAAAAAAATCAGCCACGTTGGTGGTGCAAATATGATGTATTCAAGTGTGATGCAGAGTATTGATTAGATTTTTAACAGTTGAACAGTCTGATGGCAGCGAGGGAAAAACTGTTGCAGAACCTGTTGGCCCTGCAGCTGATGCTGCAAAGCCTCTTCCCAAAGGGCAGCAGGGTGAACAGTCCATGGTGGGGGTGTGAGGGGTGTTACAGGCTCAGGAGACGCAGCACTGGGATGAAATGTTTTTATTCATTGAAAAACAGATGGAACAAATCCTAATAATAAACTGCACTTCAATGGCCTGCATGTAATTCATTATGGCATAGTCAATGATTTTTACGGGGGGATCTTTGAGGAACAAAAGGCGCGTTTAGCTAAAGCTAACTTCATGATCAGGGCAATTTTACTTACAGCTGATCAGAGTGTGACATGCAGTATCAATGTATTTAAAAAAAAGTTTGTTTTTATGCATCTTTAATTCTACACAATAACGCAGGTGTGTCACACACAACTGATACATAAGGTCAAATATTGTATTCCTGTTCCAGGACTTTATGTGCTTTAAATTTGCACCTTTAGATTTGAGTCCTGTTCTAACACACATTTTATGATAAGTCCTGTAAATGTGGCAGATGTGGATGATTCATCAGGCTCATTTCATTTTCCTGCTGTCATCGTTTCCATCTTGGCTAAATTTGTCCAAGTGATTAATCTCCACATGTAAACTTCCTTGTTTAGAGCTCTGTACAGTTTTGCAAAAACCCACTTTAAATAATCAGATGTGCTTCCATCGTTACTTGTGATTTCCTCGTCTTTTCCTTGTTTTCTACTAAGTCATCATCTTTTTTTTTGTTGTTAACCCTGATGTTTTGCCCCAAACAAATATGACAGGTCAATTGGAAACAAGAAGAGCTGTGCTGTTCAATAAGTAATTCTCCTTACCGACTTCCAAATGTTTGATCGACCTGAAATTTTGCATGTGTATTTAATTAAACCTCTATAGGTTAAATAGCAAATTACAGCTCTTAACTAATAGTAGTTTCTGATTTACAGGTGTTCAAACTGAGTCAAATCTGTGTTTTTGCATTTGAAAGGACGCACAGAATGGGAGACTTTTGATCAAATGAAAGTAACTTATAGCGATAATGTCCCATAATATAACCTTGTAAAATATTTTGCAAGGTCATCATCACTATAAGTTATTTTAATTTCACCAAAAGTCTCCTGTGGTGTGAGTCCTTTCAAATAGAAAAACTTGATCACTGCTTGACACTCAACAGGTTCTATTTCAGACTTTCCTCAGTTCAAACACCTGTAAGTCAGAAACCACAACTAGTTCAGAGCTGTAATTTGCTACTTAATCTATAGAGATTTAAATAACCTCACATGCAACATTTCAGCTGGATCAAACATCTAGAAGTGTGTCGGGGCATTACTTATTGAATGCCCCTCGTATAGTAGTAAACCTGTTGTCTAAAGGAAGAGTGATTACATTAGGATTTTGTTTTCTTTGTAGATTAAGCGGATGAAGGACCTAGAGAAGGAGAAGGATGCTCTGTGGTCAGGTCTGGAGGTTCTGGAGCACGGTCGGTTGTGGTACCTCCAGCGGCTCTCAGAAAACAGGGCCCTGCAGTGTGTTGAGAGCAGAAACAGGATGCGCCTTTGCCACAAACATGCCTCAGAGGTAAACCGGGATGTGTGGATTCTAACTACTAATAAACCATGCTGTAAATGCCAGCTTTTAAAGTATGTTTTTGTTTTTGGTGAAGGTTTTAGCACAAATTGCATTGGTTCAGAAGAAAAAGTTGCAGACTATTTTATTTTTGGGGTTGTTTTAAAGCCTTTAGTCTGCAAAGTTAGTCAATCTTCCCCAAAGCTACCACTAATAGTTTAATGCCTGCAACATTTATTGTATTATAATGCTCTCTCAGTGTTTCAGAGCACATTAACAATGGTGTTTTTTGTTGTTGTTGTTGTTTAGGCTCCATCCTGCCTCCCCACACACATCCAGCGGGTTAATGGAGCCCTGGGCTCTGTAATGAGTGAACCCAATGTCAGCAGCAATCCTTGTCTCTCTAATCCGCTGGCAGACAGTGACCTCCGCTGGCAAAACACAGTACTAACTCAGGTAAAGATACAGCTAATTAAGATTCAATCTCAGTCCTTAAATCCTTCCCACAATTCAAATCAATCCTCTTGCAGAAGGTGAGTGAAAAGAATCGTCGGATCTCTTTGTTGGAGCTGGAAAAACAGGTTCTCCTTGAAGAGCTGGAGGATCTCCAAGCCTGCTGATCTGCACACTGTCACTTCCCACATTGGTTATATATTTATGTTTAAATTAATAAATTACTATTAATGTTTCCTTATTTTACCCTGTGGTCTTTTAAATTATTTGTATTTATTATGATCAAGTAGATTTCTCACCCTTATATTCACCCCAAGGTCCGACTGTCATGGTTTCCTTTCCTTTTTGGGAGATATTTCTGTATTTTAATTAATACATTTTAATTGTTCTAGTTATTCTGTGTCTCTGTAATTCGATTACTTTAATTCTCTGTTACTTAGCCTTTCCTCCCACTCAGCTGGTATTCCCTGTGTGATTCTGCTCACCTGGCTTCATGATACTACCACAGTATTCAAGTCTCTAAGTATCTTCCTTTCTCTGCTTGATTCTACTGTTGCCCCAGTTCATGTATGTTTCCCTCTTACTCTGTGAAGACCATGCAGATCATAGCAAAATCACCAAAACCTCAGACTGCATATTTCTTAGCATAATAAATCTTAAAATGAATAAAAGGAATAAAAAAGTATTGCCTAACAGAGGTGGGTAGAGTACTCAAAAACTGTACTTGTGCAAGAGTTTAGTTAATTTAACATATTTTTACTCAAGTACAGTAAAAGCTAGCCATTCAAGAAAAAACTTAAGTAAGAGTAAAAAAAAACGAGTGAAAAAAGTCTTTACCGACAGTATGTTATATTTAGGTTGGAATAGGGTGACTTCCTGTAACATGATACTTTAAACAGATTGCTGGTCCAAATTACACAGAGGTGTCAAGTAATGAAGTACAAATACTTCATTACTGTACTTAAGTACACTTTTTAGGTATCTATACTTTACTCCATTACTTATTTTTCTTCTTACTTCTGACTTCTACTCATTACATTTTCACAGAAGTATCTGTACTTTCTATTCCTTACATTTTTACAACAAACGTTACTCGTTACTCTTGGCTTCAGTTTTATGTTTATAGATATTTATTTCACGTCATGTGCGCCGTCCAATGCAGATCATTGGCGCCAATCCACATCTAGTAGAAACTAGTGTAATTGGATGAGTCATATAACGCAAACACTCATTGGAAATCATCAGAAGCAAGCAGGTGTTCTTCAAACTGCAAACATGAATTGTCTATGCCATGCTACAATGTCGGATTCAGAAAAAGATGCTGAAATGTCTGAAAGGTCGGACGCAGGTGAGAGCGTATCGAGAGATGGAGACCAACAAGACCTCCCTCATCCTTGGCCCTATCTCAAAATTTTTTTCCAAATATACGAAAAATTGAGCTATTAAATCATATAGTGGCATCTGACTAGGGTTTTTTTTAAGGTTACTTTAAGTAGTTTTTGGAGCACATACTTTTTCACTTTTACTTGAGTAAAGAGGTCAAGATGGTACTTCAACTTTTACCAGAGTGTTTTTAAACTGCAGTATCTATACTTCTACTTAACAAATGTGTGTACTTTTGACACCACTGAAATTACATGGCAGATTCTGCAAACTGAAAATAAAATTAAAAGCACGAAGCTATAGTAGGAAAGAGAAGTCTCAAATAAGCTGTAGGTATGTGTCTCAATGTTGCATTTTGTTCAAAACAAGCTTGTTCGTTATTGGGTGAAGTTACTGATGATTTGTAGAGGAGCCAGACCTTTTACTCAAGTGAGAGCAATAGTACTTCATAATGATTTTATTTAAGGAAAGTTAAGAAAAAAATATGCACAAAAACTACTCTTTAAATTACTTCTTTATCTGCAAAACACTTACACAATCATTTACTCAAAATAACTTAATATATAGTAAATGTAGCTAGTTAATCTTCTCTGTTCTCTAAAACAACCATGGCAGCGTGAATTTGGTTTGCAATCGTCAAGAAAAACTGTAAAAGTGTGACAATTCAGGCCTCAGAACCTGATCACCTTGCATTTACTTACATCTAAATGAATCAAACCATACAGGAGCCAAATCTGAGGCCATCTGGAACTTGACTTAAACCCAATGAAACAATTTTGCGAGTGACACTTTTTCTTTGGCAATTTGCAGGACTGACAAAGTCACTTAGTAAATCATAATTTTAAGTTACTGCTTCAGGAGGCTTTGGAATAGTAGTTGTAGTTTTTAACAAAAGGTCTAAGTTGGCTCCGTCTGTGTAGAGCTTTAAAAATGTGTAATCTGCATCACCCTTGGTATTTCTTGCGCCAAAATATATTAACCTGTGCTTGGAAGATGTTGGTGATTTTACTACAACTATATACTTTTTTACATGTTTAATTCTGTGACCATCAAATTACCTTCTTTGCAGATGACATTGTCATTTTTACATTTTCCTTTTTTTAAGTACAAAATATAGCCAAAGTTAGATACTTTTTTCTTTTTTTTCAATTGAGTTGTATCAGTGTTTTTCTGATGCGTGAAAAAGACAATCCTGCATCATTGTGCGTCCCGGTTCCTGTTTCCGTTCTCGCATAAGGGCTCCCTGTCAGAGCACGCTGCAGGAACCTCTCCTGGTGGTCCCCCACTGATCTTACTCACACTGATAAACCTTATCACATGCAGTCATCTTTACCGTTTGCAGGAAATATCTGTCGTGCACAGCATAACTGTAGCCTTGTGCACACAGGAAAGCTACCTTTAGACAGATGGTGATGTCTGATTTGTCTGTTTTCCCCTTTTGACAGTTCCATGAACAGGCTGGATATTGTCTTTTTTTTCTGTCTCTCTGTAATGTTTATCCAAGTCCTTTTTTTCAAATTCTCATCTTCATACTCTGTCCCTGAGTGTTTGTTTGCACCAGGGCCCATGGTGGCCCTCTGTCCCTGCCTCTCTATAGAATATGTTCTCAGATTATCAGAGCTTCACCCTGCTTGTGAAATTTAGAGGAAATAAAGAACTTTGCTTACACTTTTTTGTTCAAACTTGAAGACATAAAGTGGAACTAAATCCAAATATTTCTACTCAAACATTGCGATTGAAAAGCCAATAAAAGAGAAACGCCTCCTGTAAGGAATCGGGGCAGGAACCTGATTAGAATCACCTTTTTGCACATCCGGAAAGAAAACATCCATTACGATAGAGGCTTTCCTTTAAGTAGCTTCATGTTTTACATCTGCGCCACTGAACCATCAAGCCCAGGGCTACCAGCACTCAGCTAATTATTGGGCCTAATTCGTACCAAACACCTTTGCTGAGGAAGCGTCACGCTTTCAAGCCTGTTAATGCTGTTGTTCCATAACAGTACGGTTCACCTGAACTGCACCCTGCTGGTCTTTCTTAATCCGTGTAACTTGAATTAAAAGCTATGTTTACCCTTAAAAAAAAAAAGAGGTGGGCTGAGAATCACAAAGAGCTGTTTTTCTTCAGGTTAACATGGGTTCCTCTGATGGGACTGAGGGATTCTTGATAAATGCATTCCGAGATCTATCAGGAGAAGAAAGCTCCATAAGAAACCAGATCCTTTTGTCACAAAGCAACAAAGTTGTAGCATGTCTGAGCTTCCTCTTCTACTGCTTTAGCTACACCCAGGTATGATTTACCATTTACTTAAATTAGACATATGAGTTCAGTTTCAATCAGAACACAGCAGAGCATACAGAGGTGGCAGCATCATGGTCTGTGGAGGATTACCTTTAGCACGGAAAGCGAAGGTTTTTGATTGTTTATGTCTATAATTGCCTAAATGCATTAATATAAACCCAATATTGGCTACAATACAGAAAGATATTTTTAATACACACAATTTTCCATTTAGCCATACCTTTGAATAGAAGAGTGAGCAGTTTTATCAACAAAAATAATGCTGCAATTAGAGATTTTATTTGAGCAGATTTTAGTCAATAAGTTTGAATACAAAGAAATAATGAACTGCTAAAAAAAAACACAGTTAAATGCATTCCAGTTTTGAAAAAAATATAAAATATAAATTTCTAAATAAAAATCATTCAGCTTGTCATTGAGATCATTGATTGCGTACAGTATGTGTTCCCATCTTGTTTGTTTTCTTTTATATTAAAAAAAGATAAGTGGCATGTAAACCTTTTCACTGCAAACCACAGCGATCAGCTTCAGCTTGCAAAAAAAAAAAAAAAAAAAAAAAATATATATATATATATATATATATATATATTTTTTTTTTTTTTTTTTTTTTTTTTTTGCTATAACATCAAACAACAATAAACTTTCTGAATAACTTTCTCTATTTGAATACAAGTCTGTACCGTCTGAACTATGTTGCCCATAAAATGAATGAAATATTAAAATCTTGAGGCATGGATTGTTATCATCAAATATACCCATTATTACAATGCATTTACAATTAAATACTCCAGTCATCAACCTTTTAGTATTTAAACCAGAATAAATCTATTTTGCCGTATAAAGATCTTTTATTTGTACATCAGCATAATTTTTATATTTAGAGGAAGCAGCTTTGTGTTAACTTCTTCCTTCTCTAAATTTAGATAAAAGTCAAATTTAACACTGTGTGTGTGTTGTTTTTTTTTTGTTGTTGGTAAAATTCACATAATGGTGCGCAATTAGAAAAAAACTGATTTGTCTTAATTTGTCATGAGAGAAATAAAGTTTAAATGCAGCATTTGAACCTGTTCTAGAATCTATGAAGGGAGCTTAAAATTAGGATGATCTTCCAGTAAAAACATCTAGAATTGGAGCTTGTTGGTAAATATAATATATATATAGCATCAGATTGGTTTTTATCTGTCAGGGGTATTTATAGACTGGAATATTATATTTCTGAGTCTACTGGGGATATTTAAAGTATTATATGTCAAGGCTTTTGGAAAATCAAACATTAATGTTTTAGTCAAAACCACAACAACCAAGGAGTACCAAAACCTTATATGGTCAATTTTAATAGTTATTGTCAGTAGACTCAGCAAAATATTAGCCCAAATTATAAATATCCCTGCCCAAAAAAAAAAACACACACAAAAAAAAAACAGATTTCATAGACTTGTAAATATTGTGTGCATCTTCAGTTGTGTTTTTTGATGATGAAATAAAAAGCCACCTCTTTAATTCATCAGTTGAGAACATGCATAGTATGCATCTCAATAAGGCAACCCTTTCTAAAAATGTAAATTTAGCACCATAATTTCACGGCAATGAAATTATTTTAACAATTTAAACCCTTAATTTAAATAAATTTGTTTAAATAAAAAGTAATGTTCAAATACAAAAACACAAATATAGCTACCCTAAATGTTAAAAATATGGTGGCAAATCTGTTTCATAAGTACTTTTAAAGTTATGTTGCTCAATATTAAGGTATATTTGTTCATCGACAGATTATTGCAAGCATTTTTCTTTCTGCTTTTCTTGTTTTAAGCAGATGTTTGAATAGGAAGTCTTCAGTAAACATTGTCCCCGCTGCTGGTTTTGGACTCTCCATCACTGCTGATTTCTCTCCTCCGCTCGCAGTTCCTCTCCTGTCCGAACGAGATCTCCCCCCCAGAGACGTCCACGTCTAGCAAACCTTGCAGATGTTTGATATAGTCAATGGCCGCTCGAAGCGTTTCCACCTTGCTGAGCCTTTTGTCCTCAAACTCCCGCGGCAGGTGCTCCCGCAGACGCGCGTAACCCTCGTTGACGCAGCGCACCCGGTGGCGCTCGCGCTCGTTGCGCTTCTGGATGAAAGCAGGCTCAAAGGAGAACTCGTACATGTCTAAAGGAGCGTGGAAGGAGAAGCAGGGGACTCTCCTGCAGTGGAAACCCTGCTCCATGTGGAAGGGCAGCCCCAGCCGGAGCGCATCCTTGCAGCGCGCAGAGCTGCTGCTCATGGAGACGCCGCGGAGAACGAATGGAAGATTCTCCATGAACTCCTTATTATAAGACACGATGCTGAAAAATAAAAACGTTTGGATTTAAAAACAATATAAGTTTGCGCAAACATTAAGAATAAAGCTATTCTCACCCTACCTGGCTTACTTACTGCTCCATTCGGACCGTGCGTCTGTCAGACTTGCAGGGCGGTTTTGAACCCATAGGGGTTTGATCTGAGGCGAAGATCAAGATCAAACTAAAAAACTTGTTCTTCCTTCCGCTCAGTGGGAAGTAACTCTCACAGCAAAGAAAAAAAAAAGAAAACACATTATAGGTCTCCTTATCTTTCATCAGTACTCTCTTATGAGACACATGTTCAATTATAACCCCTAAAAAAGTGTTAATACAAGTAAACCTATAACATATTTTGTAGATAATGGATAAAATCATTGATAAGTACAAATTAAAGTAGAATGGATTTAGAGCACACCGTTTAACATTTTTTTTTATCTTCAAATGACCAAAAAATAAACTATTCAGCACCATAAATCTAAGTTGACACTTTAGTAAATAAACTTCAGCATCATGACAGGAAGCAGTTTGTCAGCTCTCCATGTTTGAATATTTGTGGGGTCCTCAAGGGTTCAGTATTTGGTTCTCAGTTATGTTTTTCACATTAATTAGGTTTCAGCAATACTAATGTGTAGCCAATTATTAGTATTTTTGCTGATGATAATTTACAAATCTTTTCACAGATGATTAATGCAGAACTAATAGTAAAGGTTTCTCAGTATGTTGCAGTGTTAAAGGAAAAGTTCAGTCATACTCAGAAATCAAACTTCTGAAAGTACTTTAAATATGAAATTATTTCATACTGTTCAATTAATGAGAAGTGTTTTTAATGAAGAGTAATTTTATTTGAATGTGCTTTACTGGAGACATCCATGTTTGTCAAAAAACACTACTGCCACCAACTGGTTTGTGATGTCATGGTGCCGTATCGGCTGTTAAGCAAGTCCCAATGCTGTATCTGGTGTTTGTCATCTTAAAAAACATTCGTCTTCGAAATGTTGGCAACATATGACATGTTTTTTTTCTGTCCAGAAGTTCGGTAGCAAATCCTCATGAATCGGAAAGGTGAAATAACTATTTTTTTTTTCACTTTTATTAACTGCCATGCACGTGGGCATTGTCACTTTAACAATAGCTCTCGCAAATTTCAATAATGAAGTCCTCTCGAAATCTTAAATAATTGTTGTTGATTGCAGATGTTTCTAGTAGTTCACATTGATTTTTCTTGTAAAGAGAGGAGAATGGCGCTAGGTCTACAGCACGGTGACATCACTGCTGGAAGAGGAGTGAGGTGTCACTATATTTGGGCAAAAAAGGCCGCTCCAAGACTCAGTGATCGCGACGAAAAATAGTTCATTAAATCAACATGAACGTATTAGTTTTAGGTATAAATAATGATCCATTGATTATTCCTTAATGACCGGACTTTTCCTTTAAAGTAACACTGCAAAAGTTAAAATCAACACCAATCTGAGTGCATTTGGTCCCACTCTAGATTAGTGTTAAATTAACTTAGTTTATATCTTATTAATTATCTTATTACTTGTATCTTATTACTTAGTGTATATCTTACTCGACTTGCTGAAATAACTCTATAAGAGTCAAAGTACTTTAACACTGCATATTTAACACTGTGGAATTATACATAAGCAAATTTGAGTCCTTTTTAGTACGACCTCATGAAAACACATTACAAGTTTATTTAGAAAGAGTTAAAATTTAAATTAGGAATCAAATGTAATTTCTAGGAGGGATAACTGATGAACAAATATGTCTTACATAGAAATTCCACTGTGTTAAATATGTAGTATTAAAGTACATTGATCTTTTTAGAATTCTTACAACAACAACTGGAGTAAGATACGCACTACATAGAGAGTTAATTTAACATTAATTCCAAGTGGGACAAAATGCACACCTATAGTGTTACTTTAACACCGCAAAATTTAAAGGGGTTGAATACTGAACAATGCAAAACAGGCTCTGGATTACTAATAATATCTTATTTTACACCGTTTAATTCCACATCAAAATTTCTTAGAGATGTGGTTTAATAATTATAAGATTGTACACCACCCATATTCACTTATATAAGAAGACAAGGAGTAACACACACATTCATCTTGTTAGCATTTACAAATGTTTTAATTTAAAAACTATGTAGAGGTTCAAATTAACCTACGTGAAATTTAGCAGAGTTGTGAGAACAGTGAGTAAACATAACTTTAATTCTCCATTAGTGGATTTGAACTAATAGTTTAAAAAAAAAGCTGCATTTGTAAATTTACCCTTCTGTTGAATTAATGAATTAAAGAAACACATTTTTATATTGCTGTTACTGATTAAAGATAAGAGAAAAAATACATCATACACCCCGCCTGTAAGCCTATAAGAAAGAAAAAAACAAACAGAAGCTACAGTAAACAACTATTACTTTGCAATAAGTGGGACTCTGTTTGAAGAGTTTGAGGCTACCAGGGTAAAGAAAAACTCCTTTCATCATCCAAACTGGAAAAAAATTATGTAAGAGGGCTCTGAGAATTTTACACTTACTGACAAAGGTTTGAATTGTTATTTGAGGTTGCTTCCCCATGTTATTTTGAATTTCCCATTTTAAAATGTTCCCGTTGTAAAGTTTAAAAATAAATTGATTTATTTTCTTCTTAACACTGTTGTTTCACAGTCTGACAGACAGTTACGTTAAATAACTACCATGTTAAATAACTGATGCTAAAAGCGTATGTCGTCATGGAAAGATGAAAAACACACTCCACTATTCATGACCATTCTTCGCCCATGAATCAAGAAATAACAAAATATTATTGATCTCTAACCAACATCGCTATTTTTTGTACCCTGCTGATGTGATATTTACAGATTTTCCATTTTTTATCAAATATTCATTATATTCATTAAACCATTAGAACAAATCAGAAGTCTTATTTTAAAACTCCTAATAAGCAAAAATCACTCTATATGTGATCTCATATTTAATATGAATCCAGCTGTTCTGTCAAGGTATTCAGAGCTTTGTTAGAGAAATAAATTAACAAAAGCATCATGCAAATTGCAATAATATAATATGCTATAATGTAATGTTATATAATACAATACAATACAATACAATACAATACAATACAATTATATTATATTATATTATATTATATTAAATTATATTATATTATATAAATATAAAATATAAAGAAGCTAATTAAAAGAGATATATACAATTATATCTCACTGTATAATTTAATTTCTATCAGCATTTATTTGTTTATTGTATTTTGGGGGGCAATTAATTGTATGCTTATTTATTTATTGAGCATTTATTAATTTATGTATTTATTTTTAAATATGGCCGGATTGGTCCTCCATAGAAAGACCAAAAAACCTAAAATGATTAAATATATAAATAAATAAATACACACCGCTGGTCAACCGATACAAAATAACTTTATTGATATAGAAACATCTTCACAATGGAAAGCGAACTGTATAATCCGGGAATGCGCATGCGCAGCATCGATCCGCTGTCATGGCTTCTTCCAGGGAGCTTTTGTTTTGGTATGTTGATCTTTCTCGACAAATTGGGAATATATCTGCAAGAACGTAAAAATGTTTTCCTTCCGCTTTGTGAAACTCTGCTCCGTTTGTATTATCCGTGGAGACGTGACTTTTAAATAGCAATGATAGGTTTATAAACAAAGAAAGATAATGTTTGTTTTGTTGTTACTAACAAGCTAGCTACATCGATACCGTTTGTTATTTTTATCAAACGGGTAAATACTCTTGTCTTGTCTTGTTCATGCTTTTGAAGTTATGTCCCTTTATTCCCACAGGGGATTAAGTAGCGTTGAAATATTAAAGAACTACAGCAGTGTTTGAATTCAGGTAAGCTAAACGCTTACAGTCGTCTGCTAAATATGCTAATTTGATGCTAATTGGCTCATTGACTGGTTTTCTGGCTCTGATGTATTTTCTGTTGATTGTTCAGGATGAATGACATGAACCTGAGTCCAGTGGGTATGGACCAGCTCAGTGTCCCCTCAGTGAGCTCCAGCCACCTGGGTCTACCCAGTTCTCCCACGCACAATCCAATCCCCACCCCAGGTATGGAAACTCATGCAGCAACTTTTTTTCTTGCTAAAGACAATCCGGATTTAATCGGATTTACCCCACAATCCTTGTCTTTATTCATTGTGTTCACATTTCCTGGGCTGCCAACTTTTCACCAAACCTTGGGGTGAGATTTTGAAATAACCTGTTAAGGTTCGATGAGGATAGGTGCAGCTGTAGGTTGGAGGTTTTCAGAGGATTTAACTGAAACAAAGTCTCATTTTTATGCAACAGTAAATGTTACTGAGTAACAATAAGTGGTCTGTAGTTATGGGGAACATTTTTGTCACAATATACATTATTTTCTACATTCTGGTGATTTTTAGAGAATTGAAGTAAAGCAGATTGGGCTCTACTAAAATACTTTCATCTTAAATATACTTTAAACTAAGAATTGTTAAAGATAGGCTAAAGCTGCGTTCACACCAAATGCAGCAGGAGCAGCAGACGCAGCTAGTATACATGCAGTCAATGGTTGATGTGCGTCAAGGAGCAGCAAATTGTCCCACAGCACGTTTTGAGCAGCAGGCGCAGCGCGTCTGAGCATCTGACCCTCAAATACGCTGCTGCTCGAGATGGAAAAATTGAACTTTTGCTGCTCGACGCACCGCATCAACCAATCAGAGAAGCTGATCTGGGAGCTGGCCGTGAGACAGACACCTCTCTGATGATACAGAGCATTATGATCACTCCCCTGAAACAGTTTATATACGCATAAATTAACCTAAAATGGTGAAACCTGCAGACAAAATAGGTTCGCTTTTATTATCCTGGTGCCTGCAGTTTGGATTACGTTCATGAAAACCGCCTTCCAGCCGCCGAGGCGAACAGCGAGGAGGCGACCGGGCCATAGGCTGCTGTTGAATGGGATTCCTACTGACAGCGCACCGCTGGTATGTGGGGGTCTGAGCGATCACAGCAAATATAGCTGCCAGGCAAAGAAAGGATAGAGTAGCTCCGCCCAAAGCGCGTCAGACCCCCCTTTCCACTGCGCAGCCAGAGCAACAAAGATGCTTCAGCCGCGCATCAGAACTAAACAGGTACAAGCAGCAAAAAAGAAGCAGCAGACACATTTTTGCTGCTCCTGCTGCGTTTGGTGTGAACGCAGCATTACAGAATTAGGTATATTAAACAATGGGGAACTAATAAGCTATTACTGACACTGATACAGTAACCAGTGCAATTGAAATCTATGTAAACTACACTGTCTATGAATATTTGGTAATAGGCTAAGGAATAAAAAGACTCATTTGGTTTTCTCTTACAATTGACAAAACAGCTAAACAATTCAGGCCTTCTAGGAGGCTGTAGATTTTATAAAAACTCACCATGAGAGGAGAAAGCATTTCTCCTTATGTTTCAGTTTGAAAGGTGTGATGGAAATTCAGTTTTTAAACATATTCTATGGACCAAAATAAACCTGGCTAGTCCTTGTGTTTTTGCACTAAGGTTGTGTTAAAAACGCGTACTGGATTTTGATCACCATGGTATTTTTATACATAAATAAGTGGAACGGAATTGAGTTTCAATGTCATTTTTTAGTTTGAGAAATTGGGAATATGAAGTGAGAGTGTGTGAAGACACTGAGATGGGTAAGTCTCACTCCCAATGGGTGAGAGTTGACAGCCCTGCATTTCAATTAAATCTTAAAAAAGGAACAAATGTTTACATATTTCCAGACTCATCCTTTCATTCATGTTTATTTTGATCAGGCATGCCTGTGGCTATCCCCAGCCTGGGTCCTTCCCTCGGCTCCCTCCCCTCTGCGCTCTCTCTGATGCTTCCCATGGGTCCGCTGGGTGATAGAGGGGTGATGTGTGGCCTTCCTGAGAGGAATTACTCCCTGCCTCCTCCTCCATATCCCCACCTGGAGAGCAGTTACTTCCGACACCTACTGCCAGGTCAGTTCTTCTTTTGAAAAACTTTTTTTTTAAATAAAAATAAAGAACTGTGGAAAGGTTTGGGTTTCATTTCTTTATCTTTTTTTTTATTTATTTAAAGCCTAATCTCGTTCGATTATTAGATTAGATAGATTTAAGATTATTTGCAAACACAATTTATACAATTTATCGATCCATTGCCTTATCCATTTGTTTGGATGAACAGATTTGAAGTCGTAGGGAAATCATATTTAAATGTCAAATCATTCTGGTTTAAATATGTATATAAATGTACTTTTTATCAGACGATATTGTCCCAAAATTTGGAAAATTTCTATTTCCCTAAGGCTTTAAACACTCTAGAACTTTATCTAATATTTCCAATGCATCAGCGCTTTTATTATAAAAGCTAGATGCTAAATAATATGTTTTACCTCACTGATTAAAGTATTCCTTTCTTTTTTTTGAAGGTATTTTGTCCTACCTGGCTGACCGTCCGCCTCCTCAGTATATACATCCCAGCAGCCTTAGCATGGATGGCTCCCTGTCTGTTTCCAGCAACAATCCCTCTAGTTTGGACCCCTACAGTGGAACTGGGGGCCCACTGGAGCAAGGCCTGGTGCCCATGGATACAAGACAGGTCAGCGGTCAGGGAGACCTTCACCAGGCTGGCCCTCATGAGCTGGACTCAACAGGGCTGGCAATGGAGTCTCGTGTTAACAGCCCCCTGTCCCCTGACCGGATGGGGGAGGAGCTTACCAACATGGATGGGGTCGGGGTGGTGGCGGTGTCCGACGCCCAGCAGCTCGGTGGAGGAAGGCAGCCTCAGCCCCATGAAGCCCTGACAGGGGTGGACTCCTCTGGTGGGGTGATGCCACTTCATGGACCTCCTGTGTTGGAACTGCCTGTGGTGATGGAGTCGGATCACATGGGAGGCAGAGTGGGAACCTCCGGGACGGGAGGAGGAGGAGGCGGTGGGCTCGGGGAGCAGCTCCACGGGAATGGAGAAATGAACCCCGGCGTGGTGAGCGTAGTGCTCACAGGCTCCATGTCCAACCAGAGCCAACTTGAACCTGTGTCTCTCCATGGACACACCGGGATGGGTCTGGAGGCAGTGAATGTATCCTCCATCACTGCTGAGGTGTCCTTAGGTGCAGAAAACAACCTGGTCCTCGTCAACCCCACCCTGCAACTGGAGGATCCTGCTCCCAATAAGGAGAACATGGCCGCTCCCTGCTCCATCTGTGAGTATAAACAAATGAATTAATAACAGTGAAAAAGAATTCAGAGTTCTGGAGTATTTCTCAAAGCATCTGTCTTATCCTGCTGTGTATAATTTAATCTGCATCTCTGACAGGAGGAGCAAATTTAAATTAAACATTTCACAAATCAGGGTTTTGTTGACATGAAGAAAACCTTAATAAGTTCCAATGACTAATCAAAACTAAATACACTGAATGTGTTTTTATTTTAATCTCTCAAAATGTGGAAGTATATTAAAATAGTATGAATACATAAGTACAGTGCAGTAACTACTCCGCCCCCCTCTAACCTAGCTTCATTTGCTTTTAGGGTGCACGCTGTGTGAGCGCTCGTATACCTCAGACTGTCCGGAGCACGGCCCGGTCACCTTTATCCCTGACACGCCCATCCAAAGCAGGGCTCGCCTCTCTCTGCCGCGTCCTCTCTGTCTTCGTATCTCTGTGACTGATGAGCCACTTGGTAGGCTTTGATTTCTCTCGCCGTTAACTGAAGGTTTCACCATTGCTGTGAGCAGATCTAAACGTTCCTGTAAAACTTTTACAGGAGTATTTGCACGGGACGTCATTTCTCCAAGGACCTGCTTCGGACCGATGGTTGGCCAGCACTGTAGCAACGTGGATCTCTCTAATTGGCCCGAAAAGGATGCACCTCAGATTTGGAAGGTGTGATGTTTTGCAGCTGTTTAAAATTGTGTGCATTAATACTTTTCTATAAAGCGAATGGCTGGAAATGCACGTTCTTTGTCGTAGATGTACCACAACAATGTGCTGGAGTTCTACATTGTGACGACAGATGAGAACGAGTGCAACTGGATGATGTTTGTGCGCAAGGCGAGGTAGATTGCTGATTCCTCTGTACAAAAAATGTAGGAAGCCTCCTTCCATTAAAGATAAAACACAGTTTTTGTGTTTTTTAGGAGCCAAGAAGAGCAGAACCTGGTGGCCTACCCAGCCAACGGTAAACTGTTCTTCTGCGCAACCACAGAGATTCACCCTGACCAGGAGCTGCTCTTCTACTACAGCCCAGACTACTGCAGGCTGATGGGTGAGAGGACTAGTTTGCATAATCTAATGATGAGGTCATCCAGCATGTCATCTCTTGTCTTTGTCCTTCTCATATCCTTGTCTCCCCTCTACTTATCTACATTCCTTACCTGCCTTCCTTATTCCTTC
>NW_015151336.1:223226-262353 GCF_000732505.1 Cyprinodon variegatus
AGCCACATGGTAAAAAATGCGTCAGAAAAGATCTCCTACTGCACTTTAAGGGCCTTTACTCAGGGAACCAGAGTGGCAGTCTGTGGGAGCGGGGCTCAAACTCAGAACCTCAGGATTCCAAGCTCTATACCCTAACCACTAGGCCACCACTCCCCTTCAAGTGTCCTTATTCCTTCCTTTCATTCATTAAATTGTCCTAATTTCCTCCCACTGTATAAATGTTAGTTTGGTAAACATTTGGTTTGGAATCAGCATATTGGAATAAGAATAGTTTTGCTCTGGATAGTCTTTATTAAAGATCGATTACTCTCTCCTTGTATGCTTCCAGGTGTTCCTCAGGTACCTGATGGCCAGATCTGCCAGTGTGGCAAAGAGTGCTCATCATTCTCTGAGTTAAAGTCTCATCTCAACAGCCATAATAGTAACCACAGCCATTCCCAGCCTCCTCACTGCCACAGCCCATCGCTTCAGCACCACGCTCAGACGCAGCAACAGCAACCAGCACCACCTCAGCAGCAACAAGAGCTGCAACCACAGCAGCCTCAACACGTTCCCTCTGAGGAGAAACTCCTCAACGGCACGTCAAGTTCCTCGTCCTCACCTTGGCCCTGTAACAATCCCGCCGCAGGACAAACAAATGGCGACAGCAGCCGCAACGGGAACTCCAACAATGCTGCCACCAGAGGTAAAGGCCAGGGCAGCGTGCGGGAGAAGAAGTTCAAATGCAGCATGTGCTCTCGGGCATTCATCACCTCCACTAAGCTAAACGTGCACTTCATGGGGCATGTGGGGATGAAGCCTCATAAGTGTGAGTACTGCAGCAAGGCGTTCAGTGATCCCAGCAACCTCAGGAAGCACCTCAAGATTCACACAGGTACTTTAAGCTGCTCTATTTACCTGTAGCATTCTATCCATGAGGAAAAAGGTGGACTGCTTAGACCTGTTCATTTTAAATAGAATAAAGAACTGAGATTTCAGCTAAACGAGAATCTTAAAGTTTGCTGCAAAAGTAATAATATCAACTAAACTTTTCAATATGTAACCACTTTATAACCTCCAAATTAAAGATTTTGAAGATTATATATGACAAGCTAACACAAATGCAACTGTTACACGGATACAAATCTACTAGGTGTATCTTTTATTTTGAAATTATTAAATAAACCTCCAGTGTAGCTAATTGCTTTCTCAAGTCACCAATTAAGGAACTGGAAATTCAAATAAATTTTATTTAACTTCTGTAAAAATCCAGAACATGACTGTTAATAAAATGAACGAGGAAAAGCATCATGGATCACAGCAGATGGGTCAGGAAGAAGGTTCTGGGAGTTAAAAGCTGGAAAAGATATTAAAAAATGTATATATTTTTGCCATCCTCTGAAAAATGATACCTTATTTAGTAGTGATATTTAATAAAGGTTGGATATAATAATTTATGGGTTATTTATCAGGGAGAAACTGCTAACAAATGGAAACCTTTTTTTTTTTATTTTAACAGGTCAGAAGAACTTTAAATGCACAGTTTGTGGGAAGTCATTCACGCAGAAATCTCACGTTGCTTCACATATGCTCATCCACACCGGTGCAGAGAAACTCAAGTGTGACCTTTGCGACAAATCATTTATCCGCAAACAAGACCTGAGACAACACATGTTCTCTCACACAAAGTAGGTCGTTTATTACACCCTTCCTCTAATGATTACCCTCCAGGAAGGTTTTGATGTTAAATATGTTTCCATATCTCCACAGTGAGCGCCAGATTCAGTGCACAAAGTGCAACAAGCACTTCCTGAAAACCAACCACCTGAAGAAGCACATGAACTCTCATGAGGGTAAAAGAGACTTTGTCTGTGAGAAGTGCCACAAAGCTTTCCTCACTAAATACCACCTCACACGTCACCTTAAGATCTGCAAAGGGCCCAAGAGAGACAGAACGACTCGAAAGGAGCAGAGTGCTTTAAAGGAAGAGGAGGAGGAAGACGAGGAAGAAGACGAGGAGGAAGAAGAGGAGAATAGAGGAAGAAGAGGAGGTGTAGAGAGACTGAATGATGAGGATTATGGTTTAGATGTTGGAGGTTATAACTCTGAAAAATCCCTTTCCCCTCCTCATTAAGACAGAGTGCCTCTTGGAATATTTGTTTTATTTATTTACTGTATACATTGCTATATACATTTTACACATATATGCCACATTCTACAAAAAAGTGATGCTACATTATATGATGTAACAATTATTTTAAAATTCTTCTAAAATATTATTGCTGCTATAGTATTATATATGTAAAATTCTGTTTATTATGCCTTGTCTGTTTTAATATTTCTTGAGTTTATTGGTTATTTTATAATGTCTTGACATTGTTGTAACTATTAACCTACTTATTTTACAGGAATTGCCATTTTCTGTACCAGAAAAGGGCTTCTGTGTCAGTGTTTTGTCAAATGTTTTAAAAATAAAATTGAAATCTATAATTTTTTTGCCTGCAAGAATAGAGTAAATGACATGTGACACCAGCCGGTATAAACTACTGCTGGTAGCAAGCTGCAAAATACTTACATTTAACAAATAAATATAGGAATGTTTTCAGACTCGTTATACCATCCGTGTGAGAAGCATGTTGGTCTTTGCCGCCCCCTGTTGGCACATTAGAAAATAAGCCACAGTCGGCATTCGTATTGGGTCGAATACTAATGCTATTTCCTGGCTGATTTCTATTTCAATACAAACCAACTCGCCTATAAAATATAAAAGGGGCGTATATATATTTTTCGACAATTGTTATGATTTTTTTTTTATTAAGGTAAAGTAATTTATATGGGTCTTATTTTGAAATTCCTGCACCGGAATTGAAATTTCGACTTCCTGTTTGGAAATACAAATATCCAGCGCCGGTGCTTTCATTCACTTCAGCGTGGTATGTGTTTTACTCTCATTTTTATACTTTAATTTTGATTTTTGTGAACTTTTTAAGCTTTTGTATTCACAAACATAACATAATTTTAAAGTAAACGCAGACTTCCGGTGCGCCTCTGCTGTTTTTGTGCTAGCTAACGGTTTAGCTAGCAGCTCTGCTGACATTAACGTTAAATAACAATATTTCATGTCACCTACTTTAACTTTACTCATTAAATAAGGCTTCTAACTTCACTTATTACTCTAATTTCTTATGCATTTTTTATTTATTTATTGTTTTTTTCGTACTTTTCCCAGCCTGCCCTGAGTGACAGCTATGCTGACCCCACAGAAGGAAGGGATGCCCAGCATGATAGACAGGGCGCTGAGGATGAGGAGGGAGGAGCAGGCGAGGCAGATCGTCCTCGCCTGGGCAGTTCTTAACGTGTCCCTAGCTGGCATGATTTACACTGAAATGTAAGCATTTATAATAGATAAGTTGTTATAATATTTTCATTTCGAAAATTTGTATATTAATGTGTAAGGATAATTATCAATGAAGATTAGGGCTGGGTATTTTGGCCAAATTCCTGAATCGATTCAAGTTTGATTCATACAGTTCTAAATCGATACATTTCGATTCAATCTGTTTTTACAATAATGAAAGTGGTTCAACTTTTTATTTTTTCTTGGCATATAAAATACCAAACTTGTAAATCAGACAGTTTAAACTTGTGATGTGTACAAAACTGTCTCAAAAGTGCAAATTTGTTTGTGAAAAGTGAAAAAGGGAGACCTCGCTCGAGCAGGCAGACATGACACAGCAGACATGCATGAGCTGCATTATCTCCACTGCACAAACCATATTTGCAGCGTTGTCTGTAACAAATACAGGGTGTTTTCTGGTCAGCCCCCATTTGTTAATGACTTCAGTCAACCTATTTGCTATATTTGCAGCTGTCTGGCTTGAAGTCATCTTGGTGGTCTGTAGCACGAGATGCAAGGCGCCACTCATCATCAGTGTAGAGGGAAGTCACCTTAATGTCTCATATCCAGCACATTATCTTTAGCTGTTCTAAATCCAAAATGGTTCCAGACATCAGACTTCAGTTGGGACAGCTTGCTGAGCGGTGTGTTACTTGGGTTGCCGTTTGAATGTGAACGTCATGCCCTACACATAGATTTTGCAAAAATGTAAAGGAGTCGATCCAAAATCGATTAGATTGATTTTTTTTTTTTTAACCCAGCCCTATTGAAGATGTGTGAGTGTATTACACCATGGTATTGCCTGCCTGTTGCATGTCAGAACTGATGTTTTCCACAATAGTTAACCCTTTAAAGCCTGAACCATGAAATAATTGACAGAACATGATGCTTTGAGAACAAGATACATTTTTATACGTTAAATTACATCTTTTATTTGCATCAATTTGGATATATTACTCATTTCTATATAATTATTTTTATATTTTCCATTCACTACATGTGTCTGATTATGTAAGTGAGGGTTTCAAGAACAAAAAATCCCACTGATGATGCAGAGGATTCAAAAACTCAGGTATCAAATATGATACTTTTTGCTTTAAAGGGTTAATCTAATTAGGACAGTTCCTCTGTCTGGATATATAGTTATAATTTTCATTTTGTACGTGGCAAAATTTTGGAAATGTAATGATAGAGATGTCCTTCAGCTAAGAACATAGTGTAATATTTTGATAAGGCTGGAGCCATGGACGTTTCTTCATCTGCTAACGTGTATGATGTTAAATAAGATGATGTGGCAGACTGGAAATGTATAAAATGCCTTTTCAACTTCTAATTGGGGCCACTTCCTAAGAGGTGAGCCCGGAGGGGAACAGCTGCCTTTTGTAAACCCTAAAGCCAGGCGTACACTCTGCGATTTTTTTCAATCCCTGCACATATTCACTATATTCGTGCAGGGTTTCATCATACGGTGTGAGTTCACAGCTCACGATGCATGTTCAGCCCAGCGCTCTGATTCGATCTATCTGCTCTGCAGTGACATGGAGCTACTTTGGCTCATCTATCTGGAAGCCAAATGAGTAGAAGAGGAATATGAAGCTCACTTTAGTAAACCGCACTGCCTTAGCAATTTGTACAATATAGTGCTGTAAGTCCTATTTGGACAAAGACATGGCTGAGCAAACGTGGTTACTACAGTCTTTCAGTTCTACAGAGAGAACCCCATTTCACTCATTGCACCCCTGGCATGCTTCTGTGTTTACATCTGAGAGGAAGAAAGAAAAAGAAGAATCCTTGTTTGCGCACTGAGCGATTTGCCCACGACAATCGGGTGATTTTCTCCCAACCTTACGATTTCTGATCGGGAGTTGGTCGTTAGAAGCTGATCGCCCCTCGTTACACCCTGTACTTTACATGACGCACAATCAGGCTGGAAAGTGGCCCGATCGAAAAATTCTTGCACGACTGGAAAATCGCCCCAAAAGGGGCAAAAAATCGCTCAGTGTAAGCCCGGCTTAAGCAATTTTTCTGATCTTAGTAAGATTACAATTTCTATCAGAATCTGTTGTCATGTCTCCTGGTTATTTAATAAATTTAAGTTAAGAAAGGTTATTTAAAGAGTTTGTCCCGAATGATCTCTTTTCAGGGAATTGAACCAGAGAGATAGAGCTTCAGGGTGCATTGAGCCTATCTTTAACAAATAGTTATGCTTGTTACCTCTGTAGGTCCGGGAAGCTGCTGAGTAGGTACTATAACATCACCTACTGGCCCATCTGGTACATCGGTGAGATCCTGTTACCCTTTCTTACTACTGCTTAAGTGTTGGCCTGTTATCTTTTTAATGAATTGATTCTCTGTTCTTTCCTACAGCCTGTTTTTATTTAAGGCCAAACCTTTAAAGTTTGATCTCTGTAGAAATGCCTGCCAAAAGTTAATGCTGATATTTGGACAAAAAAGCAACTTTAAATCTAGAAAGTCAGGATTTTTTTTTGCATAAAATCCTTTTGAATCTAGAGATGTAAAATGGATCAAATGATTTGGTTACATGTCTTTTATGTATTACTTTCTGTTGTCTAAAACTCTGTTATGTTTGTTCTTTTTGTTCTTCTAGAACTTGTTCTGGCTTCGCTCTTCAGTCTCAATGCTCTGTTTGACTTCTGGAAGTATTTTAAATACACAATGTCTCCGTCCACTATTGCTGTTACCCCTCAGCAGCATAACCTTCTGGGTTTAAGGAACACAAGTAAATATCCCTTTATTTGTAAAGAGGAAATCTTTTTTCTTTTTTTTTTCTTACTGCCTGGTAATTGTTGTTGTTTCTATTTTGACATTCACCTTACAGATATCCAGGCTTCTCCTCCCCAAAAGCCAGAAAAGAAAGAGGCTCCAGCTCCAGATCAGACTTCCCCACTTCAGGGGCAGAGCGTGCTGAGCTTCAGTCCATCCCGTCCAGCTTCAAGCAGCCCTAAGTTCTCCCCCAGCTGTGCAGCTGGGTACAGCCCTCCTCTGGGAAGTCCATCCCCATCAGGCAGTGCAGGAGGACCTTTTACCCCCTCAGTGGCCTTTGGAAAGGTGCATGATGTTTTTAACAAACAAAAAAGGAGCCAAAATGGCTTCTAAATTAATGTTAGATATTTTATTTTGCTCACATCCTAGGTGCTGAACTACAGTCCATCTTCAGGCTCTTCACCCTACCAGAATACTATTGGATCAGCTGAAGGCTCTAGCTTGAGAGCTCGATATCGAACATCTCCCTCTGTGTTTAATTCCCCTGGAAGCAAAGAGGACTACATGGAGGATCTGAAAAGTCTGGAAAGGTTTCTGCGTTCTGAAGAGGAGAAAAGCCATCGCAGTCACCTAGGTGGGAAGAAGTTGAGACTAGTTCATGTCTATTTATGCCTTTTATACACAAACTTCCATTTTACCAATCATTTCACTCAATTCATTCTATATGAATTCAGTTTGGTTTCTTCATTTTACCTGCAGGCAGCCCAGAGTCTGTGTCTCCTAACCACAGCCCTACTTTCTGGAACTACAACCGTTCTGTGGGCGATTACGCTCAGAGCCTGAGGAAATTCCTGTACCAGCCGGCGTGCCGCTCTCAGGCGCCGTCTGCCCACAAGGATGAGGCGGACCTGGGTTCCAAACATGCTGCAGAAGAGGTCTGCGAGGGTGCTAAGCCAAACTTTTTTTTTTTTTACACTCCTGTCTCTTTAAACAAGTTTTACACTTCAAAAACCAAACACTTCAGTGTATTTTGTGCTATATGTGATGAACCAGGAAGACTTCAGCAAACAGGCGATAAGTAGAAATAGTCCATCTGTGCATAATTTAGTTATTATCTGCATTCAACCAACCTAGAGTCACTATTTTGCTTCTCTATACATCTAAAGACTGGAAGTCTTCCCCAAGCTTTTTAAAATGACTCAGACTCTGTTAGATGGATTAATGTTATCTTTATAAACATTAATTATTCAGTTATTCCTCATATCTTCAAATGGATTTAAGTCTAGACTTTGACTAGACCATTAATATGGACACCTCTAAAACGTTTAATTGAGCTGCATCTGCGTTTAAGTGCTTTATCTTCCTGGAAGGGAACTCTCCTGAAGGAACGCATTCCCACATCATCATACCGCCACCACCTTGGTTCACTTTTGTTTAGAAAAACTATGTTTGTAAAGAGATTAAATGTGTTTATTTAAACTTTTTTTTATATATATATATTTTTTATTTTTACGTCATTTTGCACGTAAAGGTTTGGGCCAGGATCACCACCAGTCGTGCAGTGGTGGACCGTATCGACAGCTGGACAGCTAAGCTTAGAAACGTGAGTACTGAATTATTGGATTGTTCACATGGTCTGTAAGTTCTAAAATTCGTGCAAAAAAAATCCAGCATTGACTTAATGCAAACCTTTATGCCTGCAGTGGATCAGTGACACCATCTTGGTCCCTCTGGTCAAAGAGATCGACAATGTGAACAGTCAGCTGAGGAGGATGGGCTGTCCGGAGCTTCAGATCGGAGGTTAAACCTGCTGGAAATGCTGCATACATGTAGAATTTCTGCATCAAATGTGTCAAAAACGTTTCTTCTTCTCTCCACCAGAGGCCAGCATTAGCAGTCTGAGACAGGCAGCAGTGATGAAAGCCTCATTAATCCCCACCCTGACCTCTATTGTTCAATACTTGGACATTACACCCAACCAGGAATATCTAGTGGATCGCATCAAAGGTCGGTTCAGACATGCAATTTTTTGCTCATAATTTCACTACTGTTAAGGCGCAAAAAATAAAAATCCAAGTATATTTGTTGTTTATTGCTTTAGAGCTATCTCACAGTGGCTGCATGAGCTCTTTTCGCTGGAACGGTGGCGGTGATCTGAAGAACAGGAAGTGGGACACGGATCTCCCGACTGACTGTGCTGTGAGTTTGCAAACAAAGATCTGCAAACTATATTTACAGAAGTCCCCCTGCTTTCCTCTCTCAACCTGAGCTCATGCTTCTCGTCTCTCTCTCAGATCCTCATGCATGTGTTTTGCACATATTTGGACTCCAGACTGCCCCCACATCCCAAATACCCAGACGGGAAGACTTTTACTTCCCAGCACTTCAGCCACACTCCTGACAAACCTGGTGAGAGCTCATCTGTCAAAAGAGCGGCAGTGAAAAAACAATCTTTCCTGCATTTGATTTATATTTTGTTTTATGAACTCCTGTAGATGTTACCAAAGAGAACCTCTTCTGCATTCACCAAAGCAGCACCACGCCCCCTCACTACCAGCTGATATACCAAGGCCATATCTACAGTCTTCCTAAGGTAAATGAATGCTAAATACCTTATTTAGATTTTTAAAATCAAGGTAGAATTGTTAGACTTCATCTTGTTTCTGTTATAGGGAAGGAATAACCTGTTTCACACGATCCTCATGTTCCTCTATGTCATTAAGACCAAGGAGTCAGGAATGCTGGGGTGAGCTCTTCCTATGTTATTAATGAAGAATCATTGTAGCAAATTATTGTAAAACATTGAATACATTTGATGTATTAAAAAACTGACTGATCATATGTTTGGGATTACTTTTGACTATATTTATCTTGAATAATGTGTTTCTTATCCTTTTTATTTCTTTCCCAGGAGGGTGAATCTGGGTCTCTCCGGTGTGAACATCCTCTGGATTTTTGAAAACTGATGCAATGTTTTAAAAGACACAAACAGCTGCTAAGGATGAGTTTTTTTGTTTTGTTTTTTCTTCTGCAATGCAGTGATCAGTTTAACTCTTTTAGGGTCACACGACAAACAGCTGTTTGCTCCGAAGAGAGAACTGCATGCACATCTATGGATATTTCCTCTGCTGGATGAATGCTGTGTTCATTTACAGTTTCAGAGCAAATTTCTGTTACTTTTAGTCCTGAGGATGCAGTTTTTATTTCCTTTTTCTGATTGAGAATGTATCCGCATGGCAGCCTTGTAAATTATATACCTCAAATTATAACTGAATGACAACAAAACTCAGTTAGAGGAATGTAAATATTTTTCTTGGAAACATCTGCAAACTGTCATTTGTATTCTCCTTTTTTTAAATATCACTGCTCAGACTGTCATCACAATCTAGCCCCTTTGTTTACATTATTAATAAAGGAGTATAAGGATGCAGGAAATTATGGAGAAATGTGCTTTGGACAACAGTTAAGTGACCTTTTAGGTGTTTTTAATAAAGAACCACATTTTTTTCAAAGTTCTCGCCTTTATACCTTGTGAGGTTCCTTTATTCAAACATTTCTTGTGACGTGTGTAGATTAATTCACTAGAACAAAAGTAAAAATGCTATTATCAGTTTATGTATTTCAATACCACTCTCATCCGCATGGTGGCAGTGTCGCTCTCTTTATGATTTGACCTTACTGCTGTACCAATTGTGCCATCGCAGATACCCTGGTGTTTTGTTTTGATGATCTCTTTAACTAGATGAAAAATCAAGACAATGTGTGGAATATCTCATGTTAAATCCGAATAAATGTAAATGTCCTGTAGCTAATGCGGAACATTGTACTGAAAAATAATTTTAAAGTAAGTGACGTATTTCAATGTATCTACAAATATTACTATTGATTTTGGGAATATTCAGTTACTTATTTAATGTTAAATATTGAATATATTTCCAGAGAAAGTCGTTATCTGTTAGAAAAATCTCCCATGCACGAATGTGCCGGGTTTTGGTTGTGGGACCACAAGTCCCACAATGCATTGCGCGCCGCCGTTCCTTCATTCACATCCGCTCACCTCGCTATCAGCGCTGGAAAAAAAGGACTTTGAGAAACTGCAGCGATGTCAGTCCAGGTTGTGGCAGCGAAAATGGCAGAGGTCGAACTCAAAGACGTCTCCACCGGCAAAAACCTGTCGGCCGACTCCGCGGCGACGTCGGAGGACAAGACCCTCGGCGGCAGAAACGAGCCGCAGAAGGAGGCCGGTTCCTCCGCCCCAGCCGCTACGTCCCCCGCCGCGGAGCCCTCCGCGAAAGCCGGGGAAGGCAGCCGGGGCTTGCTCACCCCGAGCGCCGTCAAAATGCCACAGGCGTCCGCTATGAAGCACACGGACCCTCAACAGAACGGGGGAGAAGCTTTCGTGAACCGTGACGGTACGGTGGCCGAGGCTCCGCGGATGAAAAAGGTGGGTGATACGGAGACTTTTTCTGGGTTGGAGCTGCAGTGAGCATGATGCTAACAGGCTAGCTGGTCCTGGAGCTGATTCAGCTGGGAACGTTAACACTTTTAATTAACGGCTTTCCCCTAAAAACCCTCTGCTGTGCTAATAATAATGGCTTGGAAACATAACATTAAACTGACTTTTAGCTTAAGGGTTTCTTGTTTGTTTTATATTTTGCTGAAAACTGTTGGTTAGTGACTCTAAATCATCCTAAAAGTTTTACTACTGTAAAAGTTTATGCGACTTTTGATATTTGTAGATTTATAGATGCATTAAACACCTTCAGTATAAGGGTTTATTGTCAGAGATGGGATTATGTTTCAGAAAAATTAGTCTTTAGCCATTTTTTCATTCAAATTAATTTGTTTTAATTGATGCAAATAAGAAGAATGTTAGAAAAACGTGTTACAACCTGAAACTGAAATCTCAGTTTCTTTTCCCCCCAGCTCTAGAAAAGTAACTCCACAGCATAATGTTGCGTTCACCATGTTTCACTGAGGTTATTTTTTATTAATATTATTAATGCCACTTTCACTATGTTTTACTGTGGGTGGTCATTAAAAAAAAATTTTTTTTATAAATTTTAATTTATTTTTTATTCATTATTTTATTTTATTTTTTATTAATGCCACTTTCACCAGGTTTTACTGTGGTCATTTATTATTATTATTATTATTAATAATAATTTATTTATATTTTTATTTATTTTTTATTAATGCCGCTGTCACCATGTTTTACTGTGGGTGGTAATTTTTTTGTTTTGTTTTATTATTATTATTTTTTATTTATGAATTTTTTTTAATGCCGCTTTCACCATATTTTACTGTGGGAGGTCATTTCTTTGGTGTGTTCAGGGTGACCCAGAAGGAATCCTTCCCACTTAAGTGGCAGAATCCTGCTTTTGTCAAACCCTGAAAAAAATCACACTAAATAAATAAAAAGCGCACAAAAGCTAAATCAACATCAGCAAATCAAAACGTGTCCAAAAAAAAAAAAAAAAAAAAAGCTGTATTTTCTACACCAGTCTTTCCAAAAAAAAGTTCCCCTTCCTCCATTAAGGAACTGTTACCAGCATGTTTAGTGGCAAGATATTTTTTTTCAGGGTTAGAGACTGCTGCAGCAGTTTTCCTCCTGTTTTTTCCCATAGCCCAGAAAGTTCTGTGTCAGCTTATTTGTTAAACATAATCGTGTTATGAAGTTCATCTCATAGCTGAGGTCAGATATAAACACAATAGATAATTGTTGAGTTGATAAGAATGAACAGTTCTCAAAACATGACGTTTTAGTATTCAGATAACTACAGTGTTTTCAACTCCCATGTTCCGATTTTGGTGATTAACAGGGGTTTGTCTCTGGAACATTACAATCAACTAGGCCAGGACGAATACATTTTATTGACAATTATAATCTTTTGCCCAAAAAAAAAAAGCATTTGTAGGTTTATTTAGGAAGGCTAAACTGGAATGTGTTGTTTTTTTTTGTATGTGTTTTTACTCCTGCAAGGAATAAGTCTTGATTTTGTTTCGTGAGGGCAAATTAGACTTCTGCAACCGCACACATCAAATGTCACTTGGGTCTGGACGCGAACCAGTTTTGCTCGTATGCTTCTGCACCGTCTGTCTGGAATGTCTAGGGACGCACAGCAGTTTCCCACCAAAGCGCAAGGGGGAGCCTCTTCGAGAACTTCGGCAGATGGTCACGAGAACTTCGGCGGTGCCGGCGGGAGTGTTTAAAACGACAATGGCGCGTCTGCAAGATATCACGGTCACAGAGATGGATCTAGAGTTGCTAGACATCGAAGAGGAACGGGTTCTGTTAATGGAGTTGGCAAAAAGACAAAGGAGGACGCGCAGGTGGTCTGTACGCCCCTTTCGTCATAGTTGTTCATTGGTTTTTAAAAATGGTGCGCTCCGGCACTGAATCAAGAACATAGGACGACCAAACAGACAAAAGCCGGAAAGGCATACCAAGGACCAATCACAGCTGCTTTTTGTCTGCGCACTTCCGCTTGAGGTCTGTGCGGGTTTGCAACCGTCCAAGGCGTACTCAGGATTTTTTTGCGCAGTGATGATTGCAGAACCACTGCGCGGTGGGGTGTGGTCGTTGCCCAGAGACGGTTTCAGAAGCTATGCGTCAGAAGCATAAATTGGCCTTTATCCACAGCATAATAGGTCCCACACCATACTTAACAGTAGAGATGAAGGACTTTTCTGTAGTTATGTGTTTAGGTTCTTACCAATGTATTTGATTCTTAGAAGTAAACAAAGGTTTGATTTTCTGCTTGACGGCCTTGAAAGTTTTCTTTAATTCAATGTTGTTGTAGCTTGTGTTATTACACAAAAATAAGTACAAAAAAAACCTGAAAAAGCTCCTGTTGATTGCAGTCATTGTCTAAAATTTGTCCTCTAACCTGTGCTCAGACAGCAGTGATTATGTCGATTTACTGGGTAGTCTGTGTAGTTCACTTTGATACAAGGAGATGGTTGCAGTAAAAAAAAAAAAGCTAAAAATGCTCTTCAGGGATAGACATAATTATAGACGGGGGAGTTTTTGAATTTTCAGCTTCAGTGAATACAGAACATGGGATTCTTGGGTAGTGATTAACAGTCAGCGAATCCATCGGAGTGGAAATCTGTCCGGTTTTGCAGTTTAATTTAAAAACACTTTTATGGACATCCACTGGGACAGAAGATCCCCACCCTTAGCTGTATTTATAGGTGCGCATTGCATTGTAGATGTTGTATTGCCTTACTAATCTGCTGAGTTCAGTGCTGTAATGGCTACGTGCGGTGCTGGGGCTGATGATGCAAGTGTGTAAGCTGGCGGTGTTGACTGAGTGACTGGCTAGTATTTAATCCTCGCCTTTATCATGTCACCACATGGGGGGATTAAAAGGCCATCATTCTGTTGTAGGTGAGGACAGATGTAAGCGTTTTTAAGTTCTTCTTCAGCATAGATATCCAATCTGCAGGTGGTCCAAGTTGATATTTGCTGAAAGTATTTTGTTGACTCTGGCGAATCTAATCACTGTTTGGGATAATTTAGGCAAATATATATATATATATATATAAAAAAGAAAAAAAAAGGGGTCAGTTGATTGAAGTGGATGTCCTCCAAAGACATTAGCCCGATGGTCTCTGAAGGACTCTGTAGAGCTGCAGCACAGAAAGCTCTTCCCTCTGAAAGAAACGTTATGTCATGCACTAAGCTGGCGTTCCTGCTAGTGCTTAATGGTTTATAGGCTTACAGTGACATGTGGCTGCTCTGCTTGAAAAGAGAATGGTCCACTAGAGATCTAAATCAAATTAATTTACCCTTATTTCACTGTGTGCTAAATAGCATTATACAAAAGAGACATGTCTTTTTTGGGGGGAGGGATTTATAACGAGTTGAGATGCTTGAATAGAAAACAACTAGCATCAAAATAAAAACCAGAGACGGATAAAAGATCAAATTAATGCAAAGATGTGAAGTTTTTCAGTAAATTTTTTGAAGTGCGTTAGTCTTTTTGTAGAGAAAAAACCTAACAGCATGATCCTGCTACCGCCGTACTTTCTAATTGGTAGTGTTCTCAGCTTTCCCCTTTTGCTTCATATTCAATAATAATTACAGTCTAAAGCTTTTTGCTAAACATTAAGGCCTTTCACTTTGAGTTCATCTGCAAACTGTAATCTGGATTTTATGTTGCTTTTGGATTCTTGGCCCCTTGCTCTACAAGTGGCCCTTTAACTCACTCTACAGGTTTTGCTCTCTGTAGTTTCTTGCTGCAATATTCGTCTTTCATCAGAGTCAGCTTACTTTTCCATTAAACATCTTGGATTATCACAGCCATTTTCAGATAATCCAATGAAGAATGCAGAGCTACAGCTTTTGAGTTTGTTCCTGGATGTCTTCACGTCTCAAACAAAGGAGAATCTGTCACAGTCCTTCCCTGCTGCACCTGATCGTTTAAATTGAGTCACCTCAGCAAACATGAGCCGGCCTGCGATCAGGAGCGCATGTCACGGTAATGACATGCATTAACTGCCCCTCATTAATGTTACAGTGTGGTATGTTTAGCAAATACTCCTAACAGGTGGCAGATAAGATTAAACTATCTAATTACTATCCTATTAAGGCCAAATTGATCTATTTAACTTAACCTGTTAATTCTATACCACTGCTGTATTTTATGGTGGGAAAAGGAGACATTTTTAAGGTGTCCAAAACTAACTTTCAAATTCATACTTTGCATGTGTGGACTGAGGGGAAACCTGAAATTTTCCAAAATATCACAAAGTTTGGGATTTAATTTATTTGTCTTACAGAATCTGTTTTTGTTAGAAGTTGTTTTTCCAAAGTAATCATAACTTTAAGTTTTATATCAAAACTGGATGTGTGTTAGACCCAGGTTTGGATGAGCCTTGGATTTATGGTTTCTTCAATGATGAAAAATATGCTTTCACAATTTTTTTTGTTGTTTGGAGATTTCCATAGAAACTGACATCCTTCTAAAGGTAGATCAGTTTGACTCCCAACCAGCAGATTACATTGATATTTACAATTGATAAATTATCTACAGACAGCATTGCAGGGCAATAAATCACAACTAATGAATGCAAAACGGTTTGATTCCGATCTCTGCACCTTTTTATCCAACTTTTTATAATATACTTGTTTTGGATTAAGATACATTTTAGAAGTCAGCCTGATATTATTTTTTTTTTAAATATATATATGTCTTTCCTAGAGTTATTAGGAGTTAGAGTTAGAAAGCACTGGTGAACAATTAATGAGATAAGGAGATTTATGAAACCCTACCAGGAAGCACAACAGTGAATGTTTCTCAAAGTAAATGCTTCTAGGAAAGAGGAGGATTTTCTCTTTTAGGGATGGTGTTATGCATGTCTTAGAGAGTCCCTTGTTTGAGAATACGTTTATTTTGAGGCTTTTGTCCTTTCTAGGATTAAATTGCAAGCCAATGAGATAACAGATTTTTTTTTACCAAGGTTTGTTGGAGCAAGAAGGCATCTTAAGCATGCAGTTCATGGCCCTTGGTCACTAGAATTACCCATCTCTGTTTCCAAAGATTTGAAATGGTTTTGTTTAATGTCTGATCAGCCTTGTTAAACGCCCTGCTTTTTGCTTAATAATCCTGCAGCAAGTTTGATGCTGCTGTTCTTACTTCTTTAGAAATCTTCAGGCAACCAGAACCCACATCAAAATGCAATTTTTAAAACACTATTCCACCTAAAATATAAACAAAGAGGCTGCATGAATAATTCACTACAGCTGATTGTCTTTATCACAAAGTTCACTGAGTGAATGTGGGCTCGTCCTTTTCAGATAAAATCACTACGAATAGAGTCCGTCCCCTCGCTGTGTGTTTGTCCCTTTATTTACTCTCAAGGTGGTTCCAGAAGTGGGACTAATAGATGGAACCTCTTTACAATAAAAATGGACTGCAAAGGCTTTAATTTCTGAAAAAGATGTCTTTATTTTGTGTTAACTATAAAAAACAGAACATGTTTTCCATATAGGCTGTTTGAACCAGTTATTCTTGCTAGTTTGGTGGCTTTATGCAAGCAAGCCTCTCATTGAAGATAGTGACTGTTTCCAAATAACAGAGAGGTTCAGATTTTGGTCACGTTACTTTTAATGAGAGTAAGACGCATCATTTCCCACCCCAGAGACCTTTAGTTGGCCGCAATATTCTTAAAGCGAGTCTACTTCCACACTGAAGAAAGAGAGAGATGAGCTAGCATCCAGGTCCATGCTAGGTAGAAGTTATCACTTAATGCAGCAGCTAAGTCCAACAACAACAGATTTGCAGCAAAACAAAAAACCTCTGGAGCCTAAAGATTGCTCTCTCATCAGGGAACACTTTACCTTTAAGAAAGGAGACTGTGTGTGGTCTCAGGGTTTGTCATCACAATAAACTTTCAGGAATTTTACCGTAGTTCCCAGTAGCATTGAAACTGTTCCTCATGATTACAGTTATTTGGATCAGGCAAGAAAACTGTTTTTAATTGGATCTTGTTTACAAACATCTGTGAGGCATATGTCTTTATTTTAAGTAGCGCACGTAATGGTGACCAAAGATGAGGTTATTTTATAAGCTGATGTAAATGTGTCCACTCAGAATTACACTAGTAGGACAATATTTATCATTCACTCCTAATATATGTGTTTGTAATGAGGTCATTACTTAGAATATTCTGTAAGTAATGATCTCAAATGCCTCAACTTCCTTTATATCCCCCTGAATCAGCTCAACCTGGTACCAGATTACTAAATAATGCTTTCTAAATGTTGGTGAAAACCTCTGAACATAAAGTCAAAACCTCACTGACAACACTTCCTATGTTACTGGGTACTGCCTGTCTTCCTCACAGGCTTATTGTGTTCCTCCAAACTGCAAGCTGTGTGTTTCCCATCCAAGTGTAAATCTCAGCACTACCCACCAAAGGCATGCGTCAAATAACACCTCCCATACCATCTTTATCCATGCCACTTGGAACAACTCAGAGAATAGACTGGTAGTACTGGACTCCAGCCACTTTCACTCACCCAATTTACAGGATTTAATTACTGCAATGGAGCTAAAAGTATGACCGGATAAAACAGGAAAACGCTTAAGAACTAGGAAAAAGTCACATTAACCTAGATTAGTTGTTTTATTTTTAAGGAATATTTCTTAAATCTATTGTTCTAGCTCAGTTGTGCTTCTTAAATTTGATAATAAACTAAGCATAGCACTCGTCTGGACTTAAAATAGGTGCTTTCCTTTCATCCAGGAGTTTATATCTTCCCATTCTGTCTTGCTTTGCTGAAGAGAATCTCCACAGCATGATGCTGCCACCAACATGTTTCAAAGCTAAACGGCGTCCTCATGGGGATTGTCAGCAAAGTCTCCCCATCACCGTGTTGATTAGCATGCAAAACACTTTAACTGCAGCTTGTGACGAAGTTCGAATGTGACCCACGTATGACTTTCCATCAGTTTTGGTTCCTTCTTACCGTTTTATCATAAAAGCCAGATTTGTTTGATAAACAACAGACACCTTGTTTATCCCTGGCATTTGTGTGCTCATGTGAGAGCAGCACTACACAACAGAAGCACATACACTGTCAGGAGAGCTGGCAGTCTTGTTATGCATACCCCCATTTTAGTAATAATCTGCATGAGGATAATGAATAGCTCTTTGAATCTGTGTTAAATATGTTAAAAGCAGCACTGATGTGCTCAAAAATGGCTGTCAGAGCTTTCTGTTAGGAGAAAGTTTCCACCATAGATTTTTCTTGTTTTATTGTTGGTTATGATCTACAGAAACATCGGTCTGTCCGCCTAAAGCAACCATTTAAAGGTCAAAGGGACGCCCTTCATGACAACTGATGCGTAAAAGATTTAAACCCATCTGAACTCAGGATCTCTGCAACTTCTCCGTTGCTACCTTTGGTTTTTTTGGATGCCCTCCTAACTAATTCCCGCCTATTGCCTTTAGTGTCTGATTAGATTCATGGCCATGTTTTATGAGGTTTGCTTTTCAGATAAAAGATTAACTGTATCTCATTGAGATGCTCAAAGCTTTAGATATTAGTTTATTGCCTAACCCTGTTTTAAAGCTCTCCACAGTCTCATCCCTGGTGATGTGTGTTTAGTCGTTCAGGTAAAAATCAGGCAAAACTACAGGGAGTATTTTACTGGAGTAATCTGACAGCTGCTTGGCATTGCTGTACATTCTCTTTAATGCTTTATATAGTGGACTAAAACACAGGTCTAAACTGCTGAAGTCATTAAAACGAGGACCAGCAAGTTGCTTTTAAGGTTAAGCAGGAGACTAATCAAGCAGGCTGGCAGGCTTTGTAGACATGACTGTATTCAATAAGTTAACTAAAGTTATTGAAGAGACGTTTTGTAGAGTTAATGGAAAAGCTTCCTCAAATGTTAAAAATAGGCAAATCCTATGTATATAGTCTGAGCAAATTGGTAGCAGGAAGCGGCAAAACGTGTCTCACCCTTTATAGTCTTTTGCTCCTGTACGCTGTCATTTTCCTGTGTCTGCACATGGAGGGAACATTTAGCTGCCTAAAAAAAGATAAAAGAAGCTGAATGTTCTCTACAGGCTTTGAAGCTGTTCCTGTGTCGCTCAGAGCAGGCAGTGCGTTGGTGCCAGAGGTAGCTGGAGACAAATCTTTTGGTAGAAAAGTCAAAGAAATGTGATTATGGGTATAGGGGTTAATAATGCATGATGGGGTTATTGCTCGTGCAAGGGAACACGATGTCAGCAGGGTAAATTGTGAATGAATTTCCAGTTTTTGGTTTGTCCAAGTCTCTAATTCGCTGGTTTGAACTCATTTCCTTGTTCATCACTGCAGCTTGCCATCAGAGTGATTGAGTTACACATCTTTCAACCTGAAGCTTCTTGAAGCAAAGTGAATGGGTAGAGATTGCTTACTGGAGGCCACCGCTGTATATTCTCAGCTGAACAAGTGAGTGCCGACACGGTTGTTGTGTGAGCGCAGCTCGTTGCCCTCAGTGTTGGCTTTACACAAGGATCAGGAAACGGTATCGCCACGCAGTACGGTGAGGAATGCAGCCACGTTCTGAAGCGGTGCTCATGAACAAAGAGGCAACATTATGTGCAAAAAGTGCTGCCTCACAAAAGAGGCCTTACAAATCCTGAAATGAACCCCAGCCCCCCCCCACGCATCCATCTGTCTGCTTCACTTCCTATTAGTCAGGCCGACCCAGTGGCTCCTGGCGGATGGATATCCTAGCTGGTGAATGCTGTAGAGCTTTAAAATGTATCAATGTGCTTTTTATACTTGAATTATATTTATATTTAGTTGTGATCAGAACTCTTCATGAATCTGAGCATTAATCTGATCTTAGTTTTCCAATTTTATTCATGCATTTGACCTATCCCCCCTTTTCCACAAGAGGAAACAAGATTTTAGGAAATTGGCTGGCACCTCTATGAAATCTCAAACATCTGCTGATAATATGGCCAGAGAACCTTAATCGTTCACAAACTGGTAGGAAATATAAAGTCAACAGATGCTAATATGTACAGTTTGTAGACATTGATGACTTTCTGAAAATACCTCCAAGTTTTAAATGGCCTTAGAGTTCGCTCATGAACACTTCAGTGAGAGCTTCATGCAAAGAGCAGCTGCATCCACAATTTATATCGCTAAGGGCAATGCAAAGCAGCAGATGAAGTAATAAATCAGGCCTCACTATGTAGTTATCCACTGATAAGCCTGGATTTGTTGCAAGTAGTAAATAAAAGGAACTCTTAAAATGGAAATGAAACGGTAAACCAAACTAACTTAATTCATTAGATTGTGTCGTACTATTATCAATAATTATATTACTAACATGGGCAAAACGTAGCTTTGCTTTTATAATTTTTTGGCAAGGCACCATGTTATAGTATTCGAGGTGGTGACATCACAGGGTTGGTTGATGCTTCAGCTAGCAGGTGAATACATTGGCTGTACGACGATACCTCACAACCGTAAAATACTTAGGAAATTTGGTTTGATGGAAGACGAACCTAAAAGGAGTCTAGCGTAACCTAGTAAGCTGGCTAGCTCAAGTGTTAAGTTACCCGTCCTGCAGACAAGAAGCCTAGGTTTGTATCCCAGCTGGGAAAATTATAAGCTAGAGCTGCACAGATGTACAGTTCTATGGTTTTTGATTGAGGTAAAACTCAGATGAACTGTAGCTTGCCATAATCAGTGCGCGTCCTTAGGCAACATCCTTCACACTAATGCCTGCTCTGGAGAGTGGCGGCCCAGTGGTAAGGGCATTGCGCTCAGGAAGCCTGAAGTTCTGAGCCCCACTCCCATAGACTGCCACTCATGGTCTCTGAGCAAGACCCTTAACCCCACACTGCTCCCCGGGCGCCGCACAATAGCAGCCCATTGCTCCCCAAGGGGATGGGTTAAATGCAGAGGTAAATTTCTCCATTGTGAGATCAATAAAGTTCAGTTTATTTAATTTTAATTTTATTTTAAAGCATCTAAATCCCATTGCTTATGCTTTGGAGCCCATTCACCGTGTGGCTAGAGCCGTAGTAAGGAGATAAGAGGCAGTTTTAGAGCCGAGGTTCTGACTATTCCTGCTATCTGACAGAACATCGTTGTAGAGATTATGCAAAGCAGAATTTTGAGTATGGCAAGCTACGGTTCATCTGAGTTTTACCTCAATGAAAACCATAAAAGTACATCCGTGCAGCTCTAGTTTATTCTAAAATAATTTGCCTAAACTGGTAAAAGATCCGTAGACCCAGTAAAAAGATTTATTCATTTATCTGCCGTTTAAGCACATGGAAGTGTCTTTTTTAAATGAACCCCGTAAACTAATAACGAACTACTCCACACTCCCAATTACACCTAGACCATTGTCCCGGTTATGGATTTGTTCAGAAATGGAGCAGATGTAATTAAACTCCCCCCCTCAGGGAAAGACTGATGCTATTTTTGGTTGTTCAAATGAGCAAAAATGAAACGCATAAGGCTGTTTATTATTTTTCTTCTCTTAATTATGCTTTCCTGTTAATATTTTTAGAAGAATTGCATTCTGCTATTTGTTTTTAAACGGAAAGAAAGGTCTATGAGCACTGTGAGAAATGAGAAACAACGACAAGCTGGACGTGGATGTGCAGTTTTTGATATAAATCATCTTTGATCAATGAATTGAGGTCAATACAGAACTGGAATCTGAACAGTCAGTCGACGAGACCAATGAGTGATCACTTTACTGCTTGTCTAAATTGAGCTTATTTGGCCTCCATTATTGACTGTGATCACCAGGTCTCTAAATTTTACCCTAGTTTAGTCATGGTTATACAACTGACAGGTAAAGGAAAGTGTCACATTTGGAATACCACCCAGTTTATAATAAAAATGCCAAAAATACTAAAACCGTCTGAACACCTTAAAGGTAAAGTAAATAGAAATCTGGACTATGTGTAAGCCTAACCTTGTGCTTTGTGGACTGTTTTGGCCATCCTCCAGCGTGCTGTAGAGGACTCTCTGTGAAAGAGAAGAGAGGAAAAAAACGCAGTGGAAAGTTTTTAGTGCTTTTGCTGATGTCCTCTTCTCGTCTGTGTTGAAGAAGCCAGGGTTTAATCTGTTACTAAGCCCATCATTCATTGCCTGTGCTCCGCTAGTATCAGTGTCCCAGGCTTTTTACTGTGACTATCGGACCATATCAGAGGAACTGGGATCGCTGTTTGCACATCACCCTGCATACCTTCCATAGTTATAAAGTCGTGCTAGAGCGTCATAACTGTGGCTCTGTGATACAGCCCCCCAGCTATCAGTCATAGACATAATTGCAGAGCTCATGGGATGATCGTAAAACGGTTCTCCAGTGTGTGCAGAAATGGCTTCTGTGCGACATTAGCTTTATCTAATATTATGCATGCTGACGTTGTATACAGAGTAAAGGAGATGTGAAATACTTCCTTGGATGATGCTGGTGAAGTTGCATTGTGCATTGCACGGAAATGTCATACTATCTAGAGTAATGCATAGTGGTGAAATTTGATGAATGGTACCGTGTTTGTTGAAGTTGTTTATATGGTGTCATATGGTGATGGCTAAATGCATGCGAGTTTTTGGGTTATTGGATCATCTTCCTCCGTAGATAAGGAGGAAATGTTATTGCGTGCCCCCCCACGTGGACTGCACTCTGATACGCAAGCACACATGCGCACACATCAGGTCACGCTAGCTGTTTTTTTTTTCTCTCTCCTAATCCCTTTATTGGTCAGGGTATTCAGGAATCAACCTGTAATGGTGGAGCTGGATTGGGTTCCTACTCACACTAGCAGCCTGTTGTTGCTCATCACTGCATAAACCCCTTCGTACATGAGATACTTTTGCAGCAATGTTGCCTTGCAAAGGGTAAATGTCAGGTCAGGGTCACAGCAGCAGGATGGCAGTTGCCTTTTTTGCTGCTCTTTAACATGGAGGCATGTATTTGTAGGCTGCTATTCCCTTGCTTGGCCTTTTTTTGTATGAGTATGAGCTGTGGAGTCTTTTTACCGTGTAGTTTTGCTGGATTTCTTTGCTTGTTGATGTCTGTGTGCAGCAACATCCCTCTAGTATTGGTTCAGGGCACTGTCTCTGCTCTGAGAATTTCCCTAAAGCCTATATATTTTGTGGAGCAAAGCCTCCTGTCTATATTGCTTCTAACTTAAGTTTGAGGATCGGGAATTGTTTGATTTTGAACAGTAGTGGTTCCTCTGTTTGACTCTGGTTCATTGTGATTTTCTTTTTTTTAGGAGGGAGGGTCATAAGTGTATATTTTTAATTGAGCTAACCTACTAAAGTTCTTCTAGATTAATTGGGTTATTTATATTTTAATTTTTTATGAGCTTTATCATGATTTTTTATTCATTTATTTATTCACTTTACTTTACTTCAACCAACCGTACTTGTGTTTGACGTGACATTTTGTCCTGCATCGAAAGGCAGGCTTATTTCAAAATAAAACCCAACATCAAAATGCTGCACAGAATCAGGTGATCCCAAAGAAGACAACCATAAACTCAACTGTAAGCCAGTCATACACCACAAACACAGATGACTAATAATCTGACATTAAATTAAAATTCATAATCTTCACTTCTTTCCTCGTTTTCATTTTCTGGTGTTCCTAAAAACATTTTATCCTGGCATAAATGGGCTCATTTTGCCCATTAAAGCTACACAGAAATTTAATATAAGATAAAATCACATGTCGCATGAATCCAGTAATTTCACATAAAGGAAACGAATAAAGACAAAAACACATTTCATCTGTGTAATGTCACACGACTGCCATTTTAGATTATCTAAGTTACATGGCCTTATTCACCAATCTGCCTGCTCCCAAAATCAAGTGTATCTTCTGTTCTCAGTATTCAGAAAACTTAAAAAAATTCCTCCACGTAAGAAATGTCTCCCCCAGGTGCATGTGGCACTACAGTCTTTGCGTAGCTGTAAATCCAACACTTGGTAACCAATCAAACATTGATTGACATATTTTGTTAGCCNTGGCCTTTTTTTGTATGAGTATGAGCTGTGGAGTCTTTTTACCGTGTAGTTTTGCTGGATTTCTTTGCTTGTTGATGTCTGTGTGCAGCAACATCTCTCTAGTATTGGTTCAGGGCACTGTCTCTGCTCTGAGAATTTCCCTAAAGCCTATATATTTTGTGGAGCAAAGCCTCCTGTCTATATTGCTTCTAACTTAAGTTTGAGGATCGGGAATTGTTTGATTTTGAACAGTAGTGGTTCCTCTGTTTGACTCTGGTTCATTGTGATTTTCTTTTTTTTAGGAGGGAGGGTCATAAGTGTATATTTTTAATTGAGCTAACCTACTAAAGTTCTTCTAGATTAATTGGGTTATTTATATTTTAATTTTTTATGAGCTTTATCATGATTTTTTATTCATTTATTTATTCACTTTACTTTACTTCAACCAACCGTACTTGTGTTTGACGTGACATTTTGTCCTGCATCGAAAGGCAGGCTTATTTCAAAATAAAACCCAACATCAACATGCTGCACAGAATCAGGTGATCCCAAAGAAGACAACCATAAACTCAACTGTAAGCCAGTCATACACCACAAACACAGATGACTAATAATCTGACATTAAATTAAAATTCATAATCTTCACTTCTTTCCTCGTTTTCGTTTTCTGGTGTTCCTAAACACATTTTATCTTGGCATAAATGGTCTCATTTTGCCCATTAAAGCTACACAGAAATTTAATATAAGATAAAATCACATGTCGCATGAATCCAGTAATTTCACATAAAGGAAACGAATAAAGACAAAAACACATTTCATCTGTGTAATGTCACACGACTGCCATTTTAGATTATCTAAGTTACATGGCCTTATTCACCAATCTGCCTGCTCCCAAAATCAAGTGTATCTTCTGTTCTCAGTATTCAGAAAACTTAAAAAAATTCCTCCACGTAAGAAATGTCTCCCCCAGGTGCATGTGGCACTACAGTCTTTGCGTAGCTGTAAATCCAACACTTGGTAACCAATCAAACATTGATTGACATATTTTGTTAGCCAATAAGAGAAGCCTTACAGTGCTGTATGGGATGTGTCAGGGCGGGCTGAAATAGTTTACTTTATTTATGTGCGTAAGGATTGAGAGGAGAGTAAAACCAATCGGATACCAAAGAAAAAGCATTGTCAAAATTCTGAGAGTGAAAATTTTTAAAAGTCATAAAAGAAAATTATGTAAAGGTATATATAAATTGTTTAATATATAGTGGTTAAATTAGTCAATTAAAATAATTCTGTCGGGCACTTTGGGTCCTAATTTGGATCAATTGTGCCGATTGGAACTTGTGCATACAAAAAAGGTCACAGTTTCGCAATGCTTATGACTAAAGGTCTGACATTTTACAACATGAACAACAGGAATATTGATAATTACTTTCTTTTTTTTTATTCGAGGGAAATAAAACTGTGGGAGTAAAGGTGTTCTGCTGAAATATAAATATATATCCGATGAAATGGGAATCAAAATATTAGGGATTTTCCTAAAACATGAAATAGTTTGAAGAACAAAAAACAAATTTATTTTTTTACTGGGGGCCATCTAAAGATAACTTGACAATCTTAATGAGATAAAAGATTTTATAATTTCATTTTATCAACAGCTTTATCAACAGGGAAATAAATTATTTCAGGAGAGCTGAACCAGATTAACGCTTCAAGGACGGGGCAATCTGTTACTTCTCACTATGAGATCACAGGTGTTTAATACGGTTAGGATGCACCCCCGTTTTCATGATATCCTCCTATTGTTGGCATTGCATAGAGCTTATAGTGGCCATTTATTCTTTACAAGTTAAGCCACTAGCTGTGAATAAGTGGTGTGCACACTCAGTGCCAATTCTTCTTGTTGGTGTTTGGTAACTTCTTTTTATGGTCAGTGGACTGAGTATGAAAACTAGGTCTCCAAATTGAAATACTTGAACAAATCTGGGAGAAGCCGATTATTAGTCCTGTTCCCAGTCAGTTCCCAAGATTCAATGCCCAACCGTACTTTTGTCTATTAAAGAAATAAAGCAGTTTTACTCTTTTATTCGTGTACGATTCACTAAATGTTTTCCCACTTCATTAATACACACTGAGAGTATGCATGGATTGGGGAGAGAATCTCCTGGTTCGGTAAGGTCGGGTTGATGATGGGTCCTGAAATTATACTTTGATATATGAAATATCAGGCTTTGTTCCATGGATACTTTAATAGGTATGAATGCATAAAAATATGATTGAATGCACTTCCTGTGTGCAGTTTGTGACCTGCAATCACCACCATACTGTTCCCTAAAAAGGAGTGAAAAGAACTTTTTTCTTTTGAGAAGTGGTAAATTCAGTGCTCCCTCCGTTTTTAAGCTCCCTTATGTCTCTAAAATAATGTATTAAAGTGTCCCTGTTTCACAAACACAACAGGAAACCAGGAATAACATTTGGAACAGCTTAGAAACATTCCAGCTAGCCTTAGATGTGGCTTCCAAGAGTTTGTTAGAAATGGCCAAATTAGCTTTTGTCTGCTTCCTACTTTTGGTTCAGGTTGTTATACGGAAGGAGACATGACTAACATGAAAAGAAAACCTCAAAGAGCGCTGTGGCAGAGCTCTACAGAACAAGACGTCTGCTGTTTTGTCTGGTGAGCGTCCTGCAGGCCTAAAGGATTGGAGAAACTAAAAGGTCCTGTTTCTGCCAAGTGCCAAGGCTGAGTGTGCAGGTAACAAGATGTCCCAGCAATTAGCTTTTACGTCAGTGGATTCGCGGAGCTCTTTGCTGCCACGGGATACTGGCTTTTCATAAAAAGGTGACGCATTAGAGACTTTTATTTGTGCTCCAGGAGTAATTTGATTATTATCTGAACTGGATGGAGGGACTGAGTAGTGAAGTATCAAGACAATTAGGCATAATCTGTTTGTCAGGTCTAAATATGAAGTGAGCAGAGTGGATGTTTGAGAGTGGTGCTGTTTCCTACAGTGACTGCTCTCACAGTTGCAGTGTAGTCATAATTTAGGGATGGAAAAGTTGGATTAGAGATTCATCAATAAGAGCTTTTTCTAAAAATGTATTTAATCTATTCATGCACACATCTGTCCTTCCATTTGTCCTCTATCTGTTCTGTTTGTCCACCTATTCATCAATCCATTTCTCCATCGGTAAATCTATTCATCCGGTTTTAAAATAATGATCCTTTTGTCAATATCTTGTTTATCCATTCATTCCTGTTATCTTTTCTGTCCATTTATCTGGTATACCACTTTTTACATCCATCCATTCATCCACTGGACCTTTTACTTTCTAAAATAAGAGATTAGAGATGATCTCGTGAGAACCATCTAATAATATCACATTCTCTCAAAGCACAAGGCCCAACAGTGTCATGCCATGTAGTTCCATCTTTATCAGGCAATGATGATGATGTTTTCTGTCAATTTTTTGGCCCACCAGCTGTTGGGTTTTCATAGATTGGGGATAGCCAACCAAAAGCACGTTGAGGATTTGGCTTTCAGGACACTTTGTGATATTTGTGGCATTAGGCCTTTAAGTGCTCGCACTCAAATGCCAGGCTTTTTATCGGACACCACCTCAACAGACGGAGCTATTAGGACCCAGAAGCCTTTTGATATCATCTGGGTCTGGTCTGCTTTAAACTTTGTTGGCTAATCTTCTATAATACACCGACTGAAACTGAGCTTTGTTCAACATTTTAGAGATTTTAACTGTTTTTGTTGTTGTTTTTATAAATGAAAGCTTTAGACATTCACATTGATTTCATAGATATAAAAATTTACTAATTTTCTCAAATATCAATTTTATTAAAGCTCCTATCTGACATGGTGTCCCTCTGGATTGTTTCTATGGATTGACTTCTTTTTTTTTTCTCACTTGGTGTTTCTCTTGTCAACTAGAACTAAAACAAGCAGGCAATTATCGGCACAGATGTGTGACCCAGTACAACATGTACTCTTATAGTCACACTTCTCTCAGCCTGTTTGTCCACTGATTTTGAGCGTTAGCACACTAGATTAAACACGTGTGTCATTTTCTATGTAGCTGTGTGCTGTCCATGCTGTGAAAGTGACCCAAGATTTTAAACAGAGGTGGAAAATTACAATGTTCTCCCGCTCCCCCCCTTCTGGACACTCTTTCATCTTCTTTGATGTGGTTCATGGGGTTCGTTTGGCTTTACCCATAGACAGGAATGCTTTCAAATACATGAACTTTTGGATTTTACTGCGTGTCGAGTTCTCTGTATCTGTGACACAAACATGCAGTTTTTCCTCAGTTTAACAAGTCTTTGGTTCAAATATACGAGGAGATGACTGAAGCAGAGACGAGGGATTTGTGGGTTGATCCTTTTTTCACACTGTGAAAAAAAGTTGTATATTAATATTAAATATTAATCTCTCACATTGGTGCACCCTGAATAAAGTGTATTTTTTCACTCTGTCTTGTAAATTTTGTTGCATAGATATTAATAATCTTTTCTAATAATTATTTAATCTAAAAAGAGAAGTATTCAAAATACCTCAATTAATTTTTAAGAATTGAAGGTTTTAAGCATAGAAAGCTAAATCATATTGAAAACCACAGTTCAAACATTTTTTTAAATGTGATTTATTAATAATAAAGCCGCTTGTATTAATTATTTTTAGTTAATCATCTTTAAGCCAAATTCCCAAATGTTTTCCTGCTTTATATACAAAGCTAAATTGTAATAACCTGTGGCCAAAACGACAGATTCCAAATCAATATAAATGTCCCATGATTTATTTTTTAAACCCGGCAAAAAAATATATAAATAAAAATTGTCATGTGCATGGTGGTCTCTGTCATATCTCGCCTTTGCATGTTAGAATATCTGTGAAATCTTGGAAGCGATTTCATTCTATCGGGTTTTCTACAAACACTAACCTTTATTTTACCTGCTCTATGGTTGCAAATTACTTCAGCAATAGAGCAAAGCATAATTTGATCAGCGTGTGAAAGCAGCAGCAAATGAAGTCGAAACAGATCGGCCAATTTTCTATTTGAAGCATCATCAAATCACAAATGTGTGTATTATAATTTACCACTTTACCTTTCATGCTGGAGCTACAATTTCAGCTGCCCGTCCGTCCTGACGGTTAAATCTAATACTGTTTGCCAATTTAATAAGATGATTTTGGTTTCATTATTGCTCATTTCGGTATAGCTGTGCAGCCATCTTACCAAACCTTGAACAAAATGACAAACCGAGTGTTGATCTTTTATGTTAACTGAATTTTCGAACAAACACTGCTAGCATATTTTAACCTGCAGAGGTTTTTGCAGGACTTCTGTTGCTGTTTTATTTAAACAGGTGATTATTTACTGTGCCATTTTTGACCCACATGCCTTAATATGATAAAAAAAAATATATATATATATATATATATACGGAAAGGGAAATTTAAATGGATGATATTTGCTGTTGTGTCCTACATTGAAAAATTACAGCAGTCAGAGCTGTGAAAACATCTGCATTATCTGTTTTTATGAAAAGCAGGCTTATGTCCTTAAATGTTCCTGCTGGATTTATTTATTTATTTTTTAAGAACAAAAACATATTTAGGAGGAGAAAAAAGTTCCAAGTAACCTAAAACCATTTATTTTAGCTTTCTAAATAAAAAGCAGCATGTCGGATCAGCGTGCTCACTCCCCTGAGTGGACAATGATACCACAGGCCAGGAAAATTTGCTGTATTTAAAGAGCCGGTTCCTGAATTAGTCTGCCATGAATGGGTCACGGGGAACACCTTGCAGCATCGTATCGCATCACATTTGCTGCTGCAGCTGCGTCTGTTTGTTTTCCTTTCCCTTTCTCCCACCGGGGGTTTCTTTTTCCCTTTTTTTCACCCAGTCTGCCAAGAAGGGACGCCTGCTTTGTGCTGCAGGTCGTTTGCTGCTCAGCTGGTCTGTTGTTTGTGTTCAGTCAGCTATGCTTTGCTCTGTCCTAAAGGATTTCAACTTTTTCACCCAACTAGATGATTTTCTGGTACTTTAATAGTTTTAAAAAACACTTGCATAATGAAGCCTTAAATAAGCAGATGGGACATGAAGCCTGTGGATGTGTTGGTGAATTATTGAGCATTCTTTTCTATGGTTGATTCAAAGCGCCTCAGGGCTCCCATTTAGAGTTAAACGGATATAGATTTATTTTCCTCATGCTCTGATTTCAGTCTTTTGTTTCAGCTCAAAACACAGCTGGCTGTTATTCCTAAATTTATCTCAGAGTGTGAATAAAAATAGCTTGAATGCTAGTTTTCCAGGAATGAATGACCCCATTGATATTAACTTCATGGAGATCCTGATCTAAGGGGTGAAACAGACCTATAAAGGACAAATGCATACAATGACCATAGGGTGAAAAAACCTTTTCCCTTAGGAGGGAAGTTGAATTTTAACAAACTAAAAAGCAGTTTTGATTTGACAGAACAGATGGAAAGCATCAACATAGTAGAACTGAGTAGAAAAGAAACCCAGTTTTCTCTCTGGCAGTACCCCCTGTTCTGAATCTTAGTCTAATCTGAGGTAATCTTGTCCCAAAAAGCAGCATGTGAGTTCTTGATACACTCCACTGAGCTCATAAAAACAACTTCAGTCCTTATGCCCGGGCAACATCCATTTAATAAAACTGAGCGGATCAACAAATGGGTTGTAGCCTGTTTGGGGTCAAGGAAACATACTTGCTTCTTAGTGCTGCTGTGATACGACAGGATGGAAATGCAAGGGCTTGCTTTCATCCAGCTGGCCAGCAGTGCTCTGTATTGGTTAAACAGTCTGCCCTGTTATTATAATGGTTCTAGTCCTCTATAACCCTACTTGAAAGCTTTTCTTCCTGATTTATACCAAAAAAAATAGTAAAAGAACTAAATGTAGGAGGAAAAAGAAGAAAATCACCAAATAAAGAGGTGTACTACTTAAAAGAAGCTAACCTTAAAGATTTGAAGGCCATCTGAATCTGAAGCACATTATGCTCTCCACTTTCACACCCACACATGTGATCAGTCTGAGGAGGAGGGCACTGAGCCCTGTGTGAAGAGCGACTAAGGAGGGATGAATGGCTGTATTAGCCAGGCTTACAGGCTGCTGGAACCTGATGCTTTATGCTCAGATCTGGATGAGAAGATGAAATGATGACAGAATCGTCATCAGCTAATGGGGAGCTCTCCCTGACATTCACCTGACTCTCAGGGATCGTGGTCAACTGGCTCACATTGAGTTTTTACAATTTCAGTATCGGCTGATTGATCCATGCGTGTTTTAAGCGCTTGTTTACTGCAAGCTGTAATGTTGCATAACAGACATGTCTGTATGGAACATGCAGGATATGGAGGCTTACTAAAAAAAAAAAATGAAATCATGGGGACAGCGTTGGCCGTCTTTTAATTGGACATCAGCAGATTTGTTCAGTTATGTTTTAGTTCTGATTTATTTGTGCAGATTTTCAGATTGAATGAAATAATGCACCGCATTCTGGAGATTTTATTGAACAATTATTTATATTTTACAGGCTCTGTCAATCAACTCAGATGTTAACTCCTTATCCCAGGGTTTATTGTGGTAATAGGTTAGCTATTTGTCCTCTGAACCACTATCAGCAGATGAATTATGATGTCTGGCTATCAGCTCTGATGCACTAGTGGAAAGAAAGTGATAGGATCAAACTCAATCTAGTGACCCGACTGCAAAGGGTGACCTAATTCCAAAGCTAGTACTATCCTGCTTTATGTGGCCTTGTCTCTGTTTGAATAATTAAGTCAATTACCTTTTATTTAATTTTTTTTTTTAGAGAAAAAACAAGAGGAACCTAAGGTGCTATTTTTGGTTTCTTTAGTTTTGATTTCAAACTTTTTATTCTAAAAGCTGAGATTTACTGAAAAACACGCTTTAAATGTTTATATCATGAGTTATAAAACTTTCTTTTTCAGTGGTATTCCAGTTCACAAAAGTTGAATGAAAGTTTTCTTTACTAAACATGCTTAAGAGCGAAAATCAAAACCAAGACAAAAGGCGTAGACTTTGAAATCGACTAACCTGCAACTTTTAGATGCAAACCTTTTAAGTAATATGTAATAAGTTTGTGTGAGTCGCACTTTTTTTTTTTACACATTAACTGATTTAATTGTGACGGTTAAAACCAAGCAATGCAGCTATCCAAACTTTTTTTCTTTTTTTTCATCCACATACGCTACACTATAAATTTAATCTAATAATAGTTTTCGTACAGCGTGCTCTTTGGCCCTAAAAAAGAAAAAGTGAAACTTGAATACTTCAAAATAGTGCTGCAAATAACGATTATTTTGCAAATCGATTAATCTGTCTATTTTTTTTTAACCGATTAACAATCTGATAGCCAAAGGTTCCTTAAAGAAAATTTTTTATGAATTTAAACCAGGTGATACTCAGACTATTCCACTTATGGAGTTCTGGGTAAAACATACTGACATTGAAAAAGGTTTAGTTATCTTTAATGCAACATGTTTACATTTTTTTTAACAATTTTGCTATAATTACTGCTGTAAGTGGGTCGCTTTGTCAGCCAATGCATGTTTTAAAAACTCTATACTCCAGTTAACGATTATTCGATAACTGGATAATTACTGTATTATCTGACCAATATTTCAATAATCAATTTATCCCGATTAATCTGATTGTTTCAGCTCTACTTCATAAAGCTAAAGCTTTAAGTGTTGGTCGTTTGGCTCAGTTGGCTTCTTCTGCTAATCCTTATCGAACTATGCATTAAAAATCAATAGTTTTCTGTTTAAAGCCATAATGGTTAATTTGGTTACTTTTGCCATATTATCCATATATGGTAGTTTTCAAAAAAGTGTTTTTTTATATTTAACTGTTTTTACAAAAATTGGAGAAGCAAACTTGTTTTCAGAATTTTGAAGGTTTTTGGCTGCATCCTAACAAATCAAATAGTAAATCTTCTCTTTATGTGCTCTCTGCAGATCCAATTTGCAGACCAGAAACAGGAGTTCAACAAGCGCCCGTCTAAGATCGGCAGACGCTCCCTGTCTCGGTCCATCTCCCAGTCCTCCACAGACAGCTACAGCTCAGGTAAACAAACAGCCAGACTGTTAATCAGTCACAGCATCCCGCTGCTTATCAGAAATTCCTGACTTTATAACACTTTTCCTGTGGATCCCACCTGGATGAATAGTTCACTAACCTTTCCCGTCTCCCTATCAACCATCTCCGTCCTTATTGTCTCTCTTACCCTGTGGTTCACGTCAGACTTTGGGCTCTGTGTTGTAGGATTAGCTGCTGGTGGTCTGCAGAGAGGCCTGCAGGAATTCACTGGAATCTGAGACTAAAATCCCATCTCTGATCCCACGCTACAGCAGGAAGAAGATTGGATTTGTTTGTAGCTCGATTAGCTGCTGACATATTAAGATGAAATAGGAAAAAACGTCTAACAAAGCAACCCCCTGAGTGTTACGGTGTTGACCATTCAACCTTCTCTCTATAGTCATTAAAACGGTGATGGTGCCTTTGTGAAAGATTCCCCGGACCTTTCTTGGAACACTCCTTCTTTTTTTTAAGTACTAGGAATCAGAGGGTACACCTCCCCCTGTCTTATTTCCCAGAACAATGAGAGGTATGGTTGCAACATTTCTGTCTAAAAAAATGGCTAACCTCACTTCCCCTGTTCCCATGTTCTATGCTTTCTGCTCTTAAGCTTTCGACCTCACCTCACATAACCTTTTATTTGCTATCCAAAAAGCTATCTATCATAATCTGCTTGGTCCTGCTGTGTGCCCAAAGTCAGGCCCTTCATTGAAACCATTAACATAATGAATTCATCTGTGCTTTGAATTTCTCCTTGACCAATTGAACATTTGGACTTGTTACTTTTCCTAAATTTTGTCACATTAAAACCACAAACCTCTATGTGTTTTTCTTAGACCAACTCAAAGTAGGTTACAGCCCCTCCAATCAATGCTTAATAAAATAACTTTTCGTTCCGGTCTTTTTCGTTGCTGGTTTGTCTCTACCAGCTACTTTTATAAAGATACTTTCATTTTTCCTCATTCTTCTTCGGAGAATAGCAGACGGTCATTCAGACCGAACAATTCACCAGTCAAACATATTCTGAGGTTAATTTGTATTCTGTACTTTGACTAGGCCATTTCCACACACCAAAAATGTTTTAACCTAACCAGTTTATTGATGCTCTGGCTGCATGTCTGGTTTGTTTTCCTGCTGGAAGGAAAGCACCAACAAACTTACAAGGCTACAGTCAGGTTAAACATCTTCTAATATGTTTTTAGAGAGAAGACCTGATCGTTTTCCTTTTAATTGATTCCCCACCGTAGCTGTGGATGTCTGCAGCTCATTCAGAGTCCCCGTCGGCCTCCTAATGGATGTTATTTCACAGACTAACCCAGCCCCCAGCTTTCAACTTTCTCCCTGATCGTGTCCGCTGTGTCTAACCTTTAAAAGCCTTCACAGATCAGCTGGATTTAGAGTCATCTTAAATGATGTCTTCATTAGTTACTCAGGTCACTTCAAAGGGTTGTTAATTGCAGTTTTTTTTATTAAGGAGGATCAGGGTAAAGGTAGCGTAATGCTAGTCAAACCTATTGGTAAAGCTATCATCATACGCCTTCCTTTGTGTTAGCATTTCAAATAAACTTTAAAGTTTGTTTTTTTATTACATGGTTGAAGGTGAGAACATAAAGATCTTTTCTCTGTAGGGTCAGCTTGGTTTGTTTTTCCATGTTAGTAAGTTGGTTGGTTGGTTTTAGTTGGTGATTTCAGGCTCTTTACTCTGTTCCCACATTGAAATTACTTTTACAGTTTCTACAGTCTGCTGTAAAGATTTAGAATTTAATGATTTAATGCTCTGAGATTAATCATTTTTCTTCTCCTCCTTCTTGGTAGGTGCGATGGATATAAAGCGATTATCTTTTCTTTGTCTTTCTATTAACAAAGAAGTAAAAACTATGTGCTTTAAAACACAAAAGCTTACAGAGGATCCAAAGTTGTGCTTGAACTAGGTTTCCACGGGTCATTAAAAATCATTAAAAGTCATTCAAGTATTTTTTAAATTAAGGCCTTAATTGGCATTAAAATTAATTCAGTGTGATTATCGTGGAATTTAAAATGCTTTATTTAAAATAAAAAAAATACGTTTATAAAAACAGTTTCGTCAGATATATTATATTGCAATTTATTTGCACAGAACTGCTTCCGATTGATGACAAAGCCGTATGTTCGGAAAAGAAACTCGAGGCGGAAAAAAATCGAGAGAATAGGAAAATGCAAATCTCTACAAAAGTGGCCAAAAAACTGTACGTTTATAAGTTTTTTGGCCTTGTTGATGGCATTAAAAGAGCAAGAGCATTGAATTAGAGTTACTCATTCCTGTATAAACCCTGTTGAAAAACAATAAAAGACTGATGATGATTGTGATCGACCATAAATGGCAAAGCGGCAAATCAAAAGTCTGAGAAAACGGCCCCAGCATGAAGTCTGGCCTCCTCCCTGTATGTCTGTTGTTGCTCAGTAACAAGAGGAGTTATGCCAGACAGATTTATCATCCTGAAAGCTCTGCAGCTGAATTACAGGGTGTAAAAAAAGGGCGGCGATGAGAAAACCCTTCTATCTCTGCTCTTCTTAGAAACGGAGTTTAGATTAGGTTCCTAAAACTTTGAATTGCTTAAGATAAACCTTTTGTCCCCCCAGCGGCGTCATACACCGACAGCTCCGACGATGAGACCTCTCCTCGGGACAAGCAGCAGAAGAACTCCAAAGGCAACGGAGATTTCTGCATCAAAAACATCAAACAGGCCGACTTTGGACGCAGGGAGATCGAGATCGCTGAGCAAGGTGAAACCAAAACCCCCCTAAGCTGCATCTCACGCTTAACTGGAGCGGAGCATTGCAGTTATCACTCCACTGATATATTTTCATGATTGCTTTATAAAACACCTGAACACTGCCCCATGGATCAGTGTTCAAGTGTCGGGGTTAAAGGTTATTTTAAATTTTAAACCTAATTCTGGTGTGCACTTTGTGTTTCCCGCTCTGTCAGAGATGCCGGCGCTGATGGCGCTGAGGAAGCGAGCTCAGGGGGAGAAACCCCTCGCCGGTGCCAAGGTGGTCGGCTGCACACACATCACCGCCCAGACTGCTGTGAGTGCTGCAAAAATAAAAAGGAAACCTGTTGACTTTAGTCCAGCAGAAAACAAATCTCCTCACATCTATTTCTCAGGTGCTGATGGAGACTCTATCAGCTCTGGGGGCTCAGTGCAGGTGGGCCGCCTGCAATATCTACTCCACCCAAAATGAAGTGGCAGCAGCTCTGGCAGAGGGAGGTGAGGAGTATAATTTATGCTTTCTCCTCCTAAATGTTCTTCTTTCATAACTTTCACTGGTTTCTTCCTCTTCTCTGCAGGCTTCAGTGTGTTCGCCTGGAAGGGCGAGTCAGAGGATGATTTCTGGTGGTGCATCGATCGCTGCGTTAATGTGGAAGGATGGCAGCCGAATATGGTAGCAACATTACGTTTTGTAAAAAATAGAAAACAGAATGTTCCCCCATCTTGTTCTGTTCTCCTTCATTCCCTCTTGATGTTTTGTTTTGTTACTCTGTGTTTTCACTCGCAGATCCTGGATGACGGAGGAGACCTGACGCACTGGATATATAAAAAATACCCCAACATGTTCAAGAAGATCAAGGGCATCGTAGAGGAGAGCGTCACCGGTGTTCACAGGTGGGGCTCCTCTGTCTTTATATCATCGTTTTAAATTCTCACATTTTTTTAGATGAATGCAGATTAAAGCAATTCTCTGTATCTTTAAAGATTAAAATGTGCAGTAACCTGCTCAGTAACAGGATAAAGGTCCCATTTGCATATGCTGAGTCTGGTTAGGCAACATTGCCACCTAGTGGTGAAAAGTTTAAACTGCCTTGTGACTTTAAAAAAAAGAAATTAAGTATTTATGAAAAGATAAAATAAGTGATAATGTGTATTTTTTGTGTTCAGGTTGTACCAACTGTCTAAGGCAGGGAAGCTGTGTGTTCCAGCCATGAACGTCAACGACTCCGTTACCAAACAAAAGTTTGACAACCTTTACTGCTGCAGAGAATCCATCTTAGATGGGTATAAAACTCACTTTGTCCTCAGATAGACTCCTAATCATCGGGCTTTTCTCCTAGCTAGTGGAGCTAATTATTAGTCTGTATTCAAAGTGAGTTTCTCTGTCTTCAGCTTGAAGCGGACCACTGATGTGATGTTTGGAGGCAAGCAGGTTGTGGTGTGTGGATACGGAGAGGTAAGGCTTACAGCTCTGTTAAAGCCATATGTGTTCATGTCAGTGCTTTGCTTAAAGGTATAGTGGAGGATGTTGTTTTTCCAGGTCAATCATAATATGATGTCATCCTAATCGTCAATCATTCTGGTGATATGTTTACATAACGGCATCCTACGTGTTAGCTATCTTTTTCTGCACATGCGCATTTTCAGGCGTATATCTGTGGTGAGCTACAGTTTCAGACAGTCGTTGAAGCTCACCTTAAAAGTGTCTACAAAGTGTATGAGAAGAAAAGAAAGGCCACAAAAAAGGCAGATTTATCCCGCAATGCTTTGCGCAGAGAGCTCTCCTCACAAAGCATTATGGGATTGGCTGTCAGAGCAGCCAGCTGTCACTACCGGACAATGGCGACTAATAACAAAGATTGCGCAGACACCATGCGGTGGAGGAGGAGTTACGTGATCAATGAGGAGCAGAAAGCAGTGATCATCTCTCCCAGCGGTCAGTTAACTGAGTTTGCTATAAAGTCCACTATAGAGTCCTCGCTCTATATGGTGATTGAGGGATTTAGGGGTTAGGGCGAACGTGTGGACACAGTAAGCTTGAATGAGCTACAAGAAAGGCAACTTTGAAACAGAGCACGCATGAGGAGAACGCACGCGTTTAATAGCCGTTCCCTCTCGGGAGCAGGTACAAGGTTGTGCATGTGCATTTTTTTTTAAGTGGAGAGGGCGGGTCTTTTCAAAAATTCACGAAAATGCCCCACCATACCTTTTAAATCTGATGTGTAAACAGTAAGTTCCTGAACCTCTCATCTTCAGGTTGGAAAAGGCTGCTGCGCTGCCCTCAAAGCAATGGGCTCCATCGTCTACGTCACAGAGATTGACCCAATCTGTGCCTTGCAGGCCTGGTAACTTTTGTTTTCATTAATCTTTTTGCTTATTTATGAAGTTTGAAATGCAATGACTAAATTTTTTTTCTGAAACCAGCATGGATGGCTTCAGACTGGTGAAACTCAATGAAGTCATCAGACAAGTGGACATAGTCATCACCTGTACAGGTTGGTTTGTTACTTTTACTTGTTACTTTCACTGCAGAAACGCATCACTTTCATTGATCCCCATGTTTGCCTGCTTAAATAAACAGAAATAGTTTTTTATAAAAAGTAAGCATGTAGCAGTTTGAGGTTTTCTGTTGGCTTTTGCCAAGGTGAGTACATGACTCTTCAGTGGTTACTAATTAAGTTGTACGCCTTGCAGGCAGGCAGCTAACCTTGTATCACAGCAGAGAATTACTTTTCCTCCAGTTCATTATCAAATGCTTTAGGCAGGCCTGGAGTAGAGGCTCTTTATGTAGCAGTGCTGCAGTCACAGAGTCAAAAAGGAAGAAATCTGCCTAAAAAACATCTATCAAGAGCTTTGCACCTTTACATTAAAACAGCCGACAGTTATAAAATCCAGGTTTTAGTTACTAAAATGTCAATTCACCTTAAACATGCTTGCACAGTGTTTTAGATTTGAAGAAGGAAAATATGTCTCTACCGGCAATTCTGCCAAGTTTTATCCGTTCCTCTTTACTAAGTGTTTAATCTCAGTCAGATTAGCTCGAGAGTTACTCTGAACAGGAGTTTTTAAAGTCAGAACAGGAGCCTGAGCCAGTTTAACACAATGTGTTTATCTAAACCGTCTTATAGCTTCCCCACAGCATGATGCAGCCACTACCGGGGTTCGCTGAACAATAGAGCTCTAGCTCTATATGCAGTCAGTTGACAATGTTTTATTAAAGGACATCAGAGTAAAGAGCTCTGAAAACCCAAAGCATGATGTTGCCATCACCATGTTTTAACTCTGCAGATGGTGTTTTTCAGGTGGTTTTATGGCTATTGCAGATCTATACATTTTGTTTTACACTAGATCTCAATCAAATAATTCGTAGTTTGTGGTTGTGAAAAAATTTAGATACAGTTTTAAGGGTATTAATTAAAAGTTTTGAAGGGTAAACTTTTGCCCTATTAATTGGGGTTAAATTGAGGACTGAAACAATTAATCGGATTAAACGATTATTGTAATAATCGTCAACTAATATTGTAATCGATTAATCGTTAACTGGAGCATGCAGACCCTAAAACATGCCTTTAGCTGAGGGAGCAACCGGTTTAGAGCAGTAATTATACAAAAATTGCAAAGGAATATATATATATATATATATATATATATA
>NW_015151336.1:262514-285368 GCF_000732505.1 Cyprinodon variegatus
TATATATATATATATATATATTTATATATATATATATATATATATATATATATATATATATATATATTTCATCCCTGCTCTATCCAGAACTCGTCAATTGGAAAAGTGTTGGTTTCACCTGGTTTAATTCAGTAAAAACAAATCTTCTTTGTGGAACCTTTGGCTTTCAGATTTTTAATTGATTAATCGATTTGCATAATAATTGTTAGTTGCAGCCCTTGTTTAATTTAAAAGCTTCTTTCTCTAATTAAGAATTTAATTCTTGCATCCAAGATAGAAATGTTTAGTTTTTAATAAAAACTTGTGGGGAGAAAAAAATGCTTAAGATTCTTTAGACATGCTGAGCAAAAGGCTCGAGCTAAACTCTATTTCCAGACCTAATTAACTTTGCTCATACTCTACGATAAGTAATTACATCATCATCCATACAGACTAAGCTTTCTTTCTCTGACCTCAGATGAGCGGAATTGTCCTCATTTTCTTCCTTTTGAAGGAATTTGCTCTGACCCTGCAGCCTGTTTCACATTTAATCCACCTCTTCTTCTTTACCAGGCAATAAGAACGTGGTAGTGAGGGAGCACCTGGACCGCATGAAGAACGGCTGCATTGTCTGCAACATGGGGCACTCTAACACGGAGATAGATGTGGTCAGTTTGCAGCTCTTAGTAACTTCCTCTAACACCCTGTTTATGGGACTGATCTGGAAAAAAGCACTAAGCTGGAAATAGTTTACACGCTAGAGGATGTTTTGAGTCACTTCGCTGATTCTTTTTCCTAAAGATAATATTCCATAGAAAGAGGCTGGATTAACTGAAGCTTTGGTTTGTGTTACAGGCCAGCCTGCGGACCCCTGAGCTAACCTGGGAGAGAGTGCGCTCACAGGTGGACCACGTCATCTGGCCTGATGGCAAGAGGATAGTCCTGCTGGCTGAGGTGCTTTACTGCAGGCTGGAGACGAATAAACTAGATTACATTTTTGTTTCAGATCGAGCTTTACTAAACAGCACGACAGGCACCTTAATCAGGGGACTTTTAGAATAACAGACAGTAGATCTGAGGTATTATTGTATACTAAAAGTTTGTACGCCATTTTGGCATACAGCAAAAAAAAAATTCTGATTTATTGTTAAACAACATGCAGCCAAAAAGCAAGTAAATTTCCTTTATACATCAGAGCCGTGCCTCGTATTCGACTGTTTATAAGCCCGAATACAAACATAATAGATCCACATATAAATATATTTGATAGCTGCAGGGAGGTAATATTAATGACACCCTCAGAGTCTGATGGACTGATTAACAAGGTCATCCAGACAGCATGGAGCTGATTGCTGAATGCAAACTCAGATTTATGGATGAATTCACAGAAATATTTTGTTCTTAAAAGCAGCTTCAGGCAGAGAGTCAATTATTGGTTGATTTTTGACACCAACTAGTACGGGTAAGTCACCACTGCACCTAACCCCTCATCTCTTTGGTTTTACCGGTGGTTTACATCATTAGCATAAAACAAGAGAAATTATTTGTTTCACAATAATGTAAGAATAAACTCAGAGTCTGCTTTCCTCCATGTATCCAACTGCAGTTTATTTGAGGAAAATGAATGTTTTCCTACATTCTTTCCAGGGCCGTCTGCTGAACCTCAGCTGCTCCACGGTTCCAACCTTCGTCCTCTCAATCACCGCCACAACCCAGGTACGCTGCTGCCATTTAGCCCTCTCTTCCTGTATTCAGTGAAGCCGGTGGTAACGAGAAGTTGAGTGATTCTCGTTGGTCTGTTTCCAGGCTCTGGCCCTGATAGAGCTCTACAATGCCCCAGAGGGACGATACAAGCAGGATGTTTATCTGCTGCCCAAGAAAATGGGTAAGAATTGCTTCAGTTTGATGCACAAACAGAAGAGCTAATGGAGCAGCTACATCAGTAGCTACCAAGCACAGGAGGAGGAAGTGAGAAGGCCTGCAGGGCAGGATGCATTCATCTCTTCAGTCAGCCGGTTGTCCTCATGTGCTTAGAGTCAGCTTCCTGGATAACCAATCATTAACAGCTGAATTATACTGCATATTTACCATTATGTGTGTCTGCAAGTCATTATCACAAGTTAAATGAAAAAACTTCCATGATTCTTTTCCTGGAAAATGTTGCCATGATCTCTGTTTCTCCTTTTACTCAGATGAGTATGTGGCCAGCCTACATCTCCCAACATTTGATGCACATCTCACAGAGCTGAGTGATGAGCAGGCCAAGTACCTGGGCTTGAACAAGAACGGGCCCTTTAAGCCAAATTACTATAGGTAAGAACACAGCTGCAACCGATCTAAATGTTATTTAGACTAATCGGATATTTTAGCCTCTTAACATCCACCCAATCACCACTGCTCTGTCGTACATATTTATTTTAAACACAGCAGTCGCTTGAAAATAAAGTTAAACTTTTACCAATATAGACATGTTATACATTAAAATGTTTCTGTGGGATTTTTTTTCTTTATTATTCTTTTGTGTGTAAGATTGTTGTATAAAAGCAATCAGCACAATTTGGAATAATTTGGCACATTTGTAGAGGTTTGAAGACGCTGGTGACACCAGAAGTTTAAAATCCCATTGCTCTGGAACTGTTATACCAATAGGTCTGACATTTTCTGCAGTTGTAGTTGACATAATGCATAATGAATGTAATACAATGAAATGTGCCTAATGTCAAGCATGTCTTTGTAACTGCTATTCAAGAAAGACCTATTATTTTCAAGAAGAAAAAAAACAACTGAGTCATGCTTTACCTGCTGCAGTTTAGGCTGTGTTTTAGTCACACTGTTTTCACACATGTAATCTGGGCTTACGATTTCTTAGTATTTTCCTTTTATATTTGGGTATGCGTAAAGGGGACGATTACTTAAAATTAGGTGGGTGTTAAGACCAAATATTCTGCTGCTTTGTGTTGATCTGTCATGTAAAATCCCAGTTAAGTAAGTAGAAGTTTGTAGTTGTAACAAAGCAGAGTGGGGACAAGTTACTCTCTGGCTTCCGCTCACTTCCTGGTTTGAGTTTAACGCCTGTGCTTCTGTTTTCTTCAGGTATTAAATCACCCTCAAGTCGACTGAGGAAATATCAGTTCATGAATCGCACAGACTCATGCCGGAGGAAGAGGAGGACGGAGGGAAAGAGGGCCGGACATTAAACAGCTTTTCCCACCATCATGGCATGTGTTTATTTCACTACCACCTGACCACAGTAATAATCCTGTCGATAAAATAATAACTACTCTGGAGCCACTCTTGGTCAGAACTCCTCCTTGAACAAGAGTGGTTTCTTACATTTCCACTCATCTTGTCACCATCTCTCTCTTTAGATGCTCGTTTGTGTGTGGAGTTGTTCGCTAATCCTCTGTCCTCCCTCCACGCTGCCAGAATTTTGATTCTTTATAAAAAATGAAATATAGACTGTACGCAAAACGTACATTTTTTTTTTTTTTAAACAAATGTGCAAATGAAGATTAAGTCGTGGACAATTTTTCCCTTTTTTTGCTGTTTTTTTTTTCTTTCCATCTTTCTTTTTCTACCTTTAATTTCTTTTCCATAAAGGGTGGGCTGTAGATCTTGTGGGAGGGTCTCAGGTTCTAATCATATCTTGTATTTTAATGCTTTTTTTCCACCCATCTGTTGGTCTGAATATGACTGGATGTCGACTTCCTTCTCACCCGTTTCTTAAACCCACAGTGAAAGCATCTCATTGGCTGCTCGTTAGTCTCCAGCTGCTCAAACACACCAGTGTTCAAGTCACTAAAAGTATTTAACCACTTTGTTTTTATTTTCTTTAACAAGAATGACTATACTGAAATAGAAGCATGGCAGATTATCAAATCATTACAAAGTTATACTGTATATTTAGATATTTATAATAGAATTTAAGATTTTTCTATCTTTCCATCTAATTTCTTCCTTTTTGACTCACTCGTCACGCCGCACAGAAAAGCAGTTAAATGTTCTAATAATCTGTAATAAATGTACTCAAACCCTCAGTCTGAATACTGTGACAGAGTATTTACACAGCCTGAAGCAATCTATAGCAGGTACTCGCTGGAAAGTATGGTGCTTTTTTTAATCATACATGCCATACCCAAAAACAACAGGTTAACGGTACTAAAAGGTGTAAATTACTCGGCTTGTAAATCGACTTTCTGACTCATGATTGTGTCGAGGCGAATCAAAGAAGCACATTTATCTCCATGTTTGTAGATCGGACTTTGCAATGATTTTCCTGCTGCTGTTGAAGGGCTTTTCTGTTGTTGTTTTTTTCTGATGTAGAGTAATAACCTGCAGGTGCTTAACATCCTATCTGCACCCTACATCTATTCTATCTATTGACATCCTCACTGCTCCACCAGCGGGAAACCCAAACTAATGTCACAATGCTTTAAAATAAAATCACATTCTCCTGAATTTTGGCACCTCTGGTAAAGCTGCAACCAATAGAATGAATTTCTTTTATCTCTATAATAGTCCTGTTAAAACATAAACTTAAGCATTCTTTTTTATTAGTATCTTAATCCTTAAACAAACTGCTTCATGTTTTCTTGGTGTATAAATATAAGAAATGGCTGCCCCTTTATGTAAGTCTTAAAATTGAAAGGATGGGTAAACAGCCATCCTGTTTTTTCTAGCTTAAGAGATGGAAGAACAATTTCCAAGATTTCCACTTAAGAGTTGTTTTTATTAGCATTAATAGTGGGGTTATCATTGTAAAACATGGCTTTACGGTTGTCATTGTAGAAAACAAGATATTACAGGGTGACATTTTAAACTGGCCTCAGGATTAGCATGGCTAGCATCACTAAAACTAAAAAAATGTACACAGAATTAAAGCTTTAACAGATTCAACCTTCCTGTTATCCACTGTAATTCTTACCCTCTCCTGTAGCCATAAAGAACAGCAGCCATTTCTCTAAATATCTTCTTTTACTTTCTTTTTGACGTCCTCTAAACTTTATTTTAAAGAAACTCTTAAAAAAAATAGTCTTCCCTTGGTGAAACTTGAGCACTAACGAGTGTGTTCAGTGTTAAATTGTAATAATAGTATGATGCTTTTAGGTATAAGTAAAATTATTGGAATGTTGAGTTTCTGATCGGCCCAACAAAAATCAATCAGGCTGGATGGCTTCTTAAGTATCAGCCAGACTTTGAGGCATCTCCACAATGACATTATTTAGTAAATGTTTATTATGTTTGTATTAAAAGCAGAGGTGGAGTCATGCAACTCTACTGAAACATGCATTATTACCCTTTTACATCTCTAAACACAGATGAGATTGGCATTCACCTTTAGCATCCTAAGTTAGTCAAATATCATCGTGATAAACACCGTCAGTGGCTAACTTAACTCTAAAATGTCCCAAAAAGTAAAACAATCTAGGATCTAGATTGGCAACTTAAACGGATAAAATGGCAAAGTTGCCTCACTTGGTTTAGCCTTCCTGTTATCTGCTTTAAGTCTTGCTCTCACAGGCTGAATGAATCGCAGACTCGTCTCAATGCGTCTTAAGACATAGAGCCTCATTCGAAGTAGCTTATTTCACTACACTGATCAAAACACCAAATTTTCATCCTCCTTCCTTCAGTAACAACTTCAGCACTGAAGAGTGTTATATGCTTAGTTTACCTTTAGATGAAAACACAGATTTGCTTTCACGTCTGCACGTCTTTAAGGTTTTGCAGAAGTCTTTACCGGGGTGCCAACACCATGAGGGTGTCTCAATATACAGCAGCTCATCATATGGAAACATCTCGCTCTGTCATGCACATCAGCTTATTTTTTTTCCCAACTTAAGGAGGGTTGTTTCTTGTGAATGGTAGCTTTTCAACTGTTTTTTTCCCCACCTTTCATCGAAAACTAAATGTTGAATAGTGAGACAAAAGAATAAATGTATATTAACCAAACAGAAAAGTCTATGATGCAACCTTATAAACAACCCACCCCCATTCTGTGGCACTCGGTGTCTGTGCGTCCTTGTCTCCTTGTGCTGTGGAATCTCCACACTGGATTGTGTGACCCATTGTCTTAAGGCCTATTTTTTTTTCCTTTGTTTATTCTGTGAATGGGTGCTTATGAATGACACGTGTGTGTATGTGTGCGTCCATATGTGTTGTTACTTTTTACCTTGCAGGCCGTAGTTACTTTTTAACAGCTGCCTCAGAATCCTAACCCGCGGGTTGGAGAGGAGAACTGTTTAATCAGTGGTAAACTGGATGAGGGAACACACCAGCATTGTTTATGTATAAACAAACTATATACAGACCTGAAAACCTGTAGGTGTTTAGGAAGGTTTAAAGAAGTCTCCTGTATTTATTGATGTAAATCCTCACAAAGTCCTAACTGGCTAAATTCTCAGTCATGCTTTTAAGTTCTTAAAAAAAAAAAAAAAAAAAAAAAAAAATCTGAAGTGATCATGTTAGAAGATGAGCAATAATCTGTAATATTAATGAATAAAAATGTAAAAAGTTGAACATCTTTGCTGTGTGGTGTGTTTTTTCCTGGTGGTCTGTGGCATGGTGAGCTCATCGGAGCCAGCAGTGGTCAGACGGCGCCGTCTCTGGGCTCTCCAGAGCTGAGACACGACTCCAGTCTGAATCCTTGGTATAAAACTGCCATTTAATTAGGATGACAGAAATTAAGGAAATTTATTCTGCAAAGATGTCAAAAAATGAATTTATTTTATGGTAGATGGTTTCTTTCAAAGTGTTTCCCCCGTTTTTCACTTAACTACAGCCTTTAGGCGACCTTAATGGAATTATACTTACCATTAAAATGGAATGCATTATAATTTATCCCCATTTATGCTCAGAAATAAAATCAAAAGCCACCGACTGTCTTGATTTAATCTCTGTATAAATGCGTAAATGAGAGCAAGTTTGATGCTGTTTTTCCAAAAATCCAACCTTTTAGAAAAACATAGATATGTCAGTTATAGAAAAATAAAATACATTTTTTAAGGTCGAAAGGAAAAGGTTAACAAAACGTAGATGAAAAACAGAAAAAGGAACATATGGGGTGCTCTCAGCATCTTCTGAAAACAACTCACTAGTTTGAAATTTTTGATGCTGCTCTTATTTTATATCATTTACAGAGCATTTTATCATATCAATAATTTAGAAGTTTAAAGCATTTATAGGGATTTCAAAATGACAGTATCTAAAAGCAAATTAGAAATGAAAGAAACGATAGAAATATTTTTTATCTATGAAGTTAAGGTGCATGCTGACCCTTCCAGTTAATGGTACTGGTAGCCCATCCTCACTCTGTACCGATGAAGCAGCCCTCAGTCTTAAAAGCTGGTCACCCATGACTTAGACAGCTATACATGTTCACATTTAAAAGCAAAATCAAATTTTTTGAAAATGCAATGTTTCTTTAAATTTTAAGAAAATGCATCTTCCAAATGCTGTTTTTTTAAAACCTTTTCAACAAGCAGCATCTTGTAAACAATAGATATAATATTCAAAACAAGGCATTTAAAGTTTTAATTTGAAATAAAAACAAATGTTTTTATCGAACCACACCCCACCAAGTCGTAGTGTAAAAAAATAAAATATTTAAATACATTGTTCTTTTAAGATCTTTATCTTTATTGATCTTTATTTTTAAAATGTTTTTAAGAAGAGGGATGCCATTCCCTCTCAACTGGGTTAGCAGTACTGGGCGTTAGCAGGGGGCAGATCTAGATGTGGGGCCAGGGATGGCCATGGCCACCCTTAGCCAATCCACCTTTTTTTTCTTTCTCAAGAGGGTGGCAACAGTAATACTCTCAAGTGGAATACTCAAAACATTTTATTTTTTTGTGGTTAATTATACACATCAAAATACTAACATCAAAGATAAGTACAGAATTCCTGCTCCCTTGACAACTAGATTTGGTGTTTTTAATGGGGTAAAGAGAAAATTATGTCTCTGCAAGTCATCTAGGAGTCTTCAGTGAAAAATCAAAGATAAATAATTTTAATAAAAACTTCATCAATTTATGTGGATATTAGTGCTTATAAATATTAATTTTATGCAGAATGTTTATTAGGTAATGACGATGATTGATTTAAACCCCAGAACTCAAAACTGAAAGAGTTTTATCCACTATACCTTTTATCTAGAAATTACGGATGTTTAAATATATTCGTCTATTTGTTAGCAAAGACTATAGGAAAGTATAGTTAGTCTTTATTTAGAAAATATGGATGTTGTGCTCATTAATTTTCCTGTTGGAACAGTGTATATTGACTCTGAGGTTATGGCGCCTATCCGCTTTTGGCCACCCCTCAGTGTACATTGGTTATTGCCAGGCCACCCTTGTAAAAAATTTCTTGCTATGCCTCTGGGTGTGAGGTTTTGGTCCTGATGGAGCGGCAGGGTGCGAGGGATCAGCCACAATCTTCACTGCACGCCTAAGAGTCCTGGAGGCGTACAGTACAGATCCTGGAGATCCTCAGGTATAAAATCCACATAAAGTAAATTACCGAGGTCTTTTGCAGGATTAGTAATTTTCAGAGGCGTAGCCAGAACATTTTATGAGGGTGGCCTGGCAATAACCAATGTAGGTGGCCGAAAGTAGATAGGCACCAAAACATCCATATTTTCTAAATAAAGACAAATTATACTTTCCCACAGCCTTTGCTAACAAATAGAGGAATATATTTAAACATCCATGCTTTCTAGATAAAAGGTATAGTGGATAAATTTCTTTCAGATTTGAGCTTTGGGTGAACATCTTTTCCATTGTCATTACTTACCTACTTTTATCAATAATCCTTCAGCATAAAATTGATATTTACAAGCACTAATATCTACATAAATTGATTATTTAATAAGTTTTTATGAAAATACTTATTTATCTATGATTTTACTGAAGACACCTAGATGACTTTTCTCTTTACCCCATAAAACACAAAATCTATTTCTACTTGAATTTTGTACTTGATTTTTTAGGTTAGTATATTGATGTGCATTTTTGTTGTCAAGTAATTGTTAATATATGAAAAATTAAAATGTTTTGAATATTCCACTTGAGATTATTACTGTTACCACCATCTGTATTAGAGAGAAATAAATAATAGGGGTGGCCATGGCCCCCCTAACCCCCCATCTAGCTCCGCCCCTGGTCATTTTACCTTGTAGGTCCTGTCATATTAATGGGGGTCAGCTCTGTGCCCCTCACTCTGCCGTCTGGCTCTAACCCCGCCCTCTCGGGACAAGCGGGGACAGCGAATCAAACAGATTTATTAGGGGGGAACAGGATCTGCAGCAGAAGAAACAGAGAGGAGGAGGTTAGATCTTCAACTTGCTCCTTCAGACGCGGTGCGCTCTCCTCTCTCCGCCGGACCGGGGCTATGCACTGATCGGCGCCGCAGCGAGGAAACATGCAGCCGGAGGACATGGAGGTACCGATCATTAATAACCTTAACGAGAACTGCTGCAGACAGAGGGGGGAGAAGGGGGAGGAGATGTTCCAGGATCGGCAGAGAGAGTCGGAGGTGAATGCAGGAGGCAGCCCGGGCTGTCAGCCTGTAGTAGGTGTGTGTCAGACTGTGTGTTGTTGCTGGGGAGCTTTCAGGTTACAGATCAGATCAATGTCCTTTTTTATTTTATTTTTATTTTTTTTTAATGCAGATTCTTGGCTCTAAAGCGTGCAGGCATGCAGGCAGTCGGGGATGTGTTATTTTGGCAGCTGAGTCCTAAAAATAACCCGGTAATCCTACAGTGGTGCAGCATGCAGGTGCTGAAATGTGGCTGCTGCTGTCAGCAGACACACATTCCTAAAAGCATAAGCTCTCCAAACGTCACTTTTCTCATGTTTGCATCTGTTTAGTGCATTTCTTTAAAATAAAGAATCTATAGTCTGTTTTTTTCCTTCTATTTAATAAAATATAAAGCAGAGGAGCAGGAATTCATTAAATATAAAGTTTATAAAAAGCACAATGAGGGGTAATAAGTTGCAAATGCTGCTTTGTTTGTGTTTTTGATTGATGACATCATCAGAGGCACAGGAATTGAGGTGAATGGCTTTCCCACACAACTTTCCTGAGATTTCAGCAAAGAGCTTAAAAGGTTTGATTTGCATTTGACTTTAAAAGAGTTTGTTAAAAGCTTGGAGAGCATTTATGATACAGCAGTTTCTGTGTGGAAAGAAACATCTTGAAATATGAACTTTCCATTTTGGGCTTGTCTTCTTGGCAAACTACATGCAATGTTTTTTTCCAGTCTTTATTTATGTATATATATATATATATATGTATGTATGTATATATATATATGTATGTATGTATATTTATATATATATATATCCACTCTATATTTGTTTTATAAAAGTCAAATTTAGGGTGGAAAGAAACAAGATTTTTTTTTTTTTAAATAGGACATCTTAGAAAGCAGGAATTAAGTGTTATTTTTAGGGAATGGGTCATAAATCACATTTGAACTGTTTGAAATGTCACAAACCCCTGGTTTTCTTTTTTTTTCTCCAGCATTTTATTGTCATTACATTGTCACAATTACAGAGCAACTAAATTAACTTAGCATAACCCATCCCCTTAGGGAGCATTGGGCTGCCATTGTGCGGTGCCCAGGGAGCAGTGTGGGGTTAAGGGTCTTGCTCTGGGACCCAGAGTGGCAGTCTGTGGGAGTGGGGCTTGAACTAAGAATCTCTGGATTCCAAGTGCACTGCCCTAACCTACGGAAGAGGATTTGATTTTAAAATTTTATTTCAGTTTAATATGGGGGAGAAGTCAGAATTCTGATTTTCATCTCAGAATTCTGACTTTTTCCCATATTAAATGAATTTAAAAAGCAGTTCACTTTTTAAATTTTTTTCAGTGGCCCTAATCCTATTCCGTACTAACCAGTAGGCCGCCACTCCCCCCATCATTTTCACTAATAAAATATTGAATACTTCGCATAAAAAAAAAGCAAAACATATATCTGTGTGTAAATTAACTTACACCTATAAAAATACTTAACTGAAATTGTAATGTATATAATTCTGTTATCTAACAAATTCCCATTTATTTTTTTGAAATAAATTTAACACATAGCTATTAAATACACCTTAAATGATGCATATTCATTTGTATATAAAGCTTATTTATTCTACATGCACAATCATTAGATTTATGTATTTACTATTTAATAAACCTTCCTCAGCTCTACTAATGAAGCATGTTTATTTATTGTATTCTAAAAATTCCAAATGCTCTAAATGTTTTACGCTAAAAGATTTTGTACATTAATTTATTTACCTTAATTTACAGACATGCACATTTCCCTGCATGGCTGTAAATTATCGTCCACATGCTTGTTGCTATGCTTGCTGAGTCTGGATACAGGACATCAGAGATCCTGATTGTCAGTCGGAGCTGTCATTCAGCTCATGCTTGGAAGGGGGGGGTTGTTTTCTGGGACGGGCAGGGCTGAGGAGGGGGTTGGTTGATGGTGTTGTGGTTGCATGGCTCAGGCTGTAAATGCATCTATGGTTAAAGCTGTGTTTAGCTGCTGTGTGTGTCATCTAGAGTTGATTTTTTTGTGCAAATTATTTTTGTTTATTCTGGTGTAAGTGGTAATCTTTTTCTGTTTAGCAGATTTAAAAAAACAGAATGAAGAAGGCAGGAAACTACGGAAATGAGAAAGAGATACAAACCTTTTATTGCTGTTAAAAAAATATAGCTATTTGATCAAATAATGTCCCAACTTTTCTATTTATTGGGTATCTCTTTTTAATTCACTTTTCAAAATTCAAAGTAAAGCATGATTAGAGATCCATTGTTTCCCTTTGCTCTGAGCACGGAGCAGCTGGCTTACTTGGACTCACGGGAGTCCAAGTGGAATCACGGGATACCAAAGGCTACGGAGGATACACCAGAGCCGTCCTTCAAAACGGGCAAAAAGAAGACTGCATTCATCTGCCGGCTACATAACGAGAAACCTTCTACTCCTAACAAGCCTCAGCGCCATGCTATGACGTAATTAGCTAACAAATCAGACCTTCGGAGGACGCAGCCGCAGAATTCAAACTGAGCAATAGCATCGCCCCTTAAGACTTGTACAGTAGGAACTAGGCATGGGTGCATCACTTCACCTGGCCCTCCTTTTATCCTGATGTGCATCGTTCTGGACTCATCAGACCAACAAATTCTCCCATTGCTCCAGAGTCCAATCTTTATGCTCCCTAGCAAATTAAAGCCGTACAAATTAGTCGTTTGGTGATCCCAATCCCTTGAGTTCCCTTCATGTTGTACATGCGGAAACTTCCTTTCATCGATAAACACAGCCTGCAGTTCTACTGCTGTTTTTCTTCTATGTGATTTCAAATGTTGAAGTGGTCAACAATCCAGCCTCATTTTTTACTCAAAGACGATGGGTCCTCACGATCCCTCCAGTTCTTAATAATGGACTGGACATCTTAACCCAATTTGAAAACTTTTTGCAATCTCCTTAAATGCCAGTCTTCTGAAACAGACTGGCATCTTTCCACGACCACAGGATGTGTCACTTGACATGGTTAAGAAATGGAAAGCAGCTCATTGCACCAGTCGGGTCTAATTAACTTGTTGTCTGCTTAAAAGGAATCACCCATGCAGCAATTATCCAATATGAGGCTCCAACCTAATTTGCTTGGTTAAATCTAGGTGGAACCTTTGTTTTTTTTTCTTGGCCAGACACTCTTAATAAAATATAACATTACTTTTATATCACATCTTAAATTGAGCACATTGCTGTTATTAGTCAGAATCACGAACAAATTTACCTGTGGTACATGTTGCTACTTTATATTGAAAATCCAATTGGAATGCTTGTGCTATTAGGTTCTCATTTTTTTCATAGATTCTTCAGACCTAAAACAAGCAAAATACCTCCTTAAAATATGTCACACAAATCAACACTTTATAAAAACATAACAATCACTCAAAGATGTTTTTAGGCATTTGAGATGACATAACAGGGACGTTCCTATAAGAACAGGCTACTTGGTTACCATTCACAAAAGGTTAGATGCATCCTTGCTGGTTGTGCAGGAGACGCTGCTTCAGCTTCCATCTCTGACTCAGGGTCAAAGATATATGGTTGTACCATCGTGCATCTCTTGGATAAACTGCTTAGTACAGCTTATTTGCTTAAAACTGACAAATCTTAAAACACATTCTCTGCAAGCTCAAAATAGGCAGAACTGAGGAGGTGCAAAAAAGTAAATATAATTGGTACGCTTAAGCTTCAGCACATAATAAAATGAATGTTTTTGAAATGGCCTAGTCAAAGTCTGGACTTCTAACTAACTGAGAAGCTGTGGCATGACCTTAAGCAGATTTCCTCCAAACCGGGTGGAATTAAAACTTGAAGGCACTCATCCCTAATAGGATTTTTGCTCTCATACTCTTCGATTAAACTAAATCCTCACCTAGGCGTTTACTAATGGGAGGATTACCTTGTTGGTTGGAACTGTTGAGGTGTTTTAGTTTAGTCGTATTATCGAATGTTGTTATTTAGCCTGTTGTTAGCCAACGTCCTGCACCATGCAGTTGAAGCTGGCTGTCAGTGTGTATTTATAGGGAAGTGTTTAAAAAGCCGTCAGCAGATGGTTATTTAACCAGTAGAGGTGAGTCAGAGAGCACATCCTTATTTACAGATCTGGGCTGGGCCCCATCAGGGACTGTTTTCCTTGGGTTAAATAGGGCTGAGAATAAGATCTTGGAGCTTCAAGTAACATTAGGATAGTCTTTAAATCCTCATTGACACAGAATTTGACTTTCATTATTGATCCAGCAGTCACCAGGTTGTTTCACTTTTCTTTGTAGCTTATTATTGGTCCAATAAAATGAACTTGCCCAGATTATTCTGATTGCGAGCTGTTTACCTTTCAATGATGTCTTCCTTTTTCTTGTGTTGATATTTCTCGCACAACCTGTTTTTCCTGCAAATTGGAGAGGTTGTTTCCTTGTTTCTGCTCATTGGAAACAGACTTCTTGCAAACATTTCTTCCTTTAAGGTAACATTTTGCTTATATTTAGACTCATTTGTTTGTGTTCAATATGTTTTGATTGCTGGGGATATTCTTGTCTCTTATGCTGGTCAAACAGTGAGGCTAGATCTGAGGTCAAGAGGGACCCCATGCCTGGCCACTGCAGCTAATCCTCTATAAAACAGAGGGAGCCAGATTTGCTCGCTTACGCTTTCAGTCCGCTCTTCTCTCCTCTCACTGCTGCAGTGCTGCTGCTCTTTAATGCAACACCAGAGCACTCCGAGGCTCCTCTAACCATTCAATTATAGGCTGATTAATTCAGGAGCTGTTTCCCCACCGTGGAGGGCACCTGTAAGCTGCAGGGTGAGGATCTGAGGCACAATATTCAAAGTATCCTAATCAGCGCTGCCTGCAGCTAGAACAGCCATTAATAATATATACTCAAACTTCAAATGAGGAAACCAATGAGTCAGAAGAAGAGTGTGTTGGTGTGTAGTTTATGTGTACTATAGTTACACAGAGATGTGTGCAGAATGACCCCGCAGCAAAGGAAATCATCTTATGTGATACAAAGGAAAGGATCACAGTAATAACAACATTGACTTTATATGAATGAGTCACTCTTGGAGTGAAAAGATATTTTTGATCAAGTCTGTATATCCTCTATATAGCTTTTCTGGTTGAAAAAGCAAGAATGCATGCTTCAATATGGCCACATTTTTTTATGTAAGTTTGTTTGCCTTTGAAGTTAATGTTAACTTAGCAACTTTTTTGGGTTAAAGTTGGATATTTCAATTAAATTCAGTTTATTTCTATAGCGCCAATTCACAATAATTGTCATCTAAAGGCACTTTACAGAGACAATTCAACCAGATTATACAGTCCGATTTGTTCAAAGTTTTATCTAAGAAAAACCAGCGGATTGCATCGACTCACTGACTCAAAGGCAATCCCTCACACCAAGCATGCTTGTAGCGACAGTGGAGAGGAAAAACTCCCTTTTAACAGGAAGAAACTTCCAGCAGAACCAAGCTAAGAGGTTCAGCTGGAGGTTTCTTCCTGTAAAAAGGGAAAAATCTGTTTGTTTTCCCATCACACCCAGGTAGGGATGCAGCTCCTCAATATTTCAGAAATTGATTAATCCAGTGATTGTAATTTGTAATTAATTGAGTAATCTTAAAAAGACCCTATCAGTAAATTGACATATCACCACTTATGAGTGACCGAAATGTCCGGTTGATTGGCCACTACCATTTTGTCTTTTTGTATCTGAAAGCCCCATGCAATCTTAGGTCTGTCCATCTGGGGCCTCTTTGCATGTCCTGCACATAGGATCTTTCCTGATATGGTGGTAGATCTGGCCTCTCTTGCTCTGGTGCTCAAAGCTTGCTCCTGTGCTGCCGTGACCAGTCCTTATGTGCTGTCCTTCAGTCCAGCCTTTCTAACCTTTGGTAAGATTTGATGATATAAGCCACTGCCGCTCTTCTCCTCCTATGATGGTTCCTCAAGTTCTTTTTTTCCAGCTTTCATTCTCTGAGACATTTCCTAAGTGCTTTATCCCTTTGGGTTCTCCCATATTATTGAGCTCTCTATTGTGTCATCTTTAATCTTAACGCTGATGCTAACAAGGCCTCTGCCTTCTTCTTTGCACTTAATGTATGGCCTGTCAATACTAGATTTGGGGTAGATCCAACATACACGGTTGGTAGCTTTCATGGTTTAACATCAGTGGTCTGAATTTCCTCATTTGGGCAAATAATTACCCCAGCAAGGTATCTGATTACTGCCAAGGCATAGCTGTATTTTGACTATTGATTGCCAAGACCTTGTTCTTGCCATTGAGCTGAATTTTAGGGATTAATTTACTTGCAAGTATGTTGTTGTTGCTGCTTTCCTTGTGGCCATTTGTCTGTTGTATTCCAAGGTACCTATACTTCACTTCAGCATTTGCTATCCTGCAATCCCTTCTGTATGGATTAACTGCTCTCTTCTTGTCACTGTCCGGCCTGAATGAGATTCTGATATCCCTGCTGTAGACCCTGGTATTGTGGATCAGCGAGTCATTATCTCACCCATTTTTACCATAGAAGTTGATGACAGACATGTGCTGGAGGTAACTGATAGGAGCCGCATTTCTGAGTTGGTATTCATAGCCAGTTGTAGTGATTAATTGGCTTTTGGGGGTTCACTCCTATGCAGAACACAAAAGGGACAGAGGATCTGCTTGATAAATTCCACCTTTGACAAATATTTGCACAACTGGCTAGATATTGGCTTCAAGGTTAGTTTTCCACACCTTCATGGAGATTGAAATAAAGGCTTGTGGATTTTTGTGCGTCTTGGGTTAGAAAACACCCTTCAGGCATTCCGGGATCCATATATGTGGTACTGAGTCATAGGCTTTCTTGTAATTAACCCAGGCTGTGCATAGGTTTGTTTTTCTACTTTGCAGTCTTGAGAAACTATTTGGTTAATTAGCAGTTGGTTTTTGGCTCCTCTGGTGTTTTAACCAATGCTTTTCCACACCTCTGTCATGTGTTGACCCATGTTCCCACTTATCTTAGCTGCTTTGATGCCCAACAGAAGTTCCATATCACGGACAGGTTATTGGACAAAGGTTGGTTGGGGTCTTCATCTTCTGAGGTTCTTCCAAGTGTTCATGTGTTGTATTTCCTGGATCTCTAGTTGTGAAAGAAGCTGACGTTTCTGGATTTTGGAACACTGAACTACTAGATGTTTCACTGTCAGTTTAGACAGTGGGCATCAAAGCATCCATGTTTCCCACTGTCTTTTCAAGTAGACCCAGTGCCAAGGATTGCTGAAGCAGTAACATTCCAGAAGTACCTTATTCCAATAGTTCCATTTTCAAGTTGCCCATTTGTCATCACAGTGTCCTGGTTCTTCAACACTTGACCCAGATATTGTTTGATGGGACAACTTTTGATCCGATATGACCCTCTATTTATTCACTCTGCACACTGCAAAGTGGCGCAGTAGGTAGCACTGCTGCCTTAGAGCAAGAAAGGTTCTGGGTTCGATTCCTGGTCCTTTCTGCATGGAGTTTGCATGTTCTCCCTGAGCATGCGTGGGTTCTCTCCGGGTACTCTGGCTTCCTCCGACAGTCCAAAAACATAACTGTTAGGTTAATTGTCTTCTCTAGGTGTGAGTGTGTGTGTGAATGGTTGTTTGTCTCTGTGCTGCGATAGACTGGCGACCTGTCCATGGTGTATTCCGCCTCTTGCACATTGACAGCTGCACATAGACACCAGCACCTCAAAACATAAGCATGACAGAAAATGGATGGACCGACACTGGATGATAGTGATTAGGGAGTCCCGATCGGCCAGGTATTAGCCAAAAAACTGAGATCGGACTATATTGGCCTGCACCTAAAATGTCCGATATTTTCATGCTGATAGACACACTGTGCTTCTGTTTAACGGTTTCTGTAACCCATTGGTTAATTTTACAACAGTCAGTTGTTTTTATACTTTTGTTGTTCACTTTTGTTCCCTGTTTTAGTAAGATATAAATGTATCAAGCCTTTTCTAACATTCTGGGGTATAAAATAAGTAATAAAAGCTTGTATGGTTTGTGCCAATATCACATCAAGTCAATATCAGTATTGGCCAATTCGAAAAGCTGCAATACCCGTATTTTATCGGAAATAAAAAAGTTGTATCAGGACACCGCTAAGATATAAACCTGAATATATGATGAATTTAATGCAGGTGTATTATGCCCAATCCGGGATTACATTTTTGAGTATACATATATCTTTTTATTCTTGAATACTGGAGAACACCACTATTAGGAGCTTTTGTTAATTCATTTTTTATATCTCACAATTAAATTTTAGGTTAATTACTGCCACCTGGCAGGCTTGGATATGTGCATCATAGTTAACTGTATACCATTAATTAGGTAACTGAGGAGGGTAAATTAAATTTGTTTTATTTTTATTGAACTTAGACAAAACACAGGAAGGGGAAGATGGGGGAGTAGGGGGAAAAAAGGGTAGGGAGTCACTCCTAGACTCTTCTTTGAGGACCAGTATCCTCTACATATTACATTTTAGTTTTAAGTGATAATTTACGGTACAGAATGATTTATAATGTGCTAATGTATGATTTTCTCTTTGTTTTCCTTAGAGCTCCATGGAGTCTCCAAACCTGGAGTTTGAGTATGGAGACTCGGACACCCTCACAGCTGAGCTCTCAGGTAGGACTAAAAGTTTGCAGTTTGCAGCATCGTTCTGACTGATCTTGATCATGAGAGTTAATTTTAAGTGACTAATTTAGGTTTCTAACCAGCACCAGTTTGTATTTTGTTGCCTACATGTTTGATTCACGATGATCATCCTTGTGAATAGATCATGGCAGACAGTTAAGGGATTCTTAGTCACCTTGGTGTGCCTGCAGTCAGTCACACAGGCTCATATCCTCAGGGTCAGAGAATGAAAAGAGCTCTGAGAGCAGACGAAGATGGGCAACATTGTGACAAATAGATGGATGTCTACAGAAAAGAGGTGATCCACAGTGAGAGAGATCGAGGTTAAGACCTTTTTTCGTTTTAATGCTGTCAAGACTCCTACTCTTAGACACCAGTCTAGCCAGGACTTTTTTGATACAGAGCCTGCTTTAATTAGCCTCTTTTAGGAATCTGACAAGCTTTACCTGAAAGGTGAGTTTATTTTCAATTAGGAGGAGCTAAAGAATTAGAATGATGATTTGCTTAGAGGAGAAAAAATATCTGAGGGAACCAAACAGAATATATGTGTGTGGCTGAGACAGGTGGGAAAGGAGAGGCTGGATGAAGCAGGGAAACAAACATGGAGGAATTCAAGCCTCTGGGGTCAACCAACCAAAATATGTCATCTTAAAGAAACAACAGCTTATTTCAGTGTAAAAAGTGATAATAATTAAGTAATTGGGATGTTTTCTTTTCTGCTCTGCCCTCATTGGTTTTAATTAACACTACATTTAAACTCGTGAGCAGTTGTTTCCATCCATCTGATTATTTCCTTCCTCTATATTTGATCAGAATAAACTAACTTACTTTGAATGTTAGCTCTGTGCTTAACAGGGTTTTGCTATCTTAAAGCAATGAAAGGTTGTAGTAGTAGTTAATCCTTTAAAATTAACTAAACACCTTACAAATACCTGACATGATAATTAAATGAGGCATTAAATACTATAAATAATAGTGCATTCTTTTTCATCCTTAGCATCTATTTTTTTTTTTTTTTACATCAGACATTTTTCAAGCTTCCTCATAAAATGGTGCTGTTGTTGCCAACATGGTAGCACTGAGCTACGGTGCTTTCACTGATAATTTTTTTTTACTAGGGCAGATTAAAGTGAAAATCTCTATTTGTAGTTTATGCACAGTGCATGAAAAAATATTTCTTACCTTACATATTTCCTCCGTTTAAGTTATTATTTTATCATAATTAAATATGTCAAATGCTGAAACTAACTTTAAAAGCAATAAAGACATTTTTCTTTAATGAGTCTCTCACTCCCTGTGGAGGGTTTGGCTTACATGTCTTCTTTATCAGACGCATTAGTTTTTTCGAGCATTACCAACCTTTAATTATTCAGATTGAAGTCCAGACTTGAATTTTTTAACAGATCATTTGCAAAGGCACAAAAGCTAATAGATTTGCCAGAAATATTCAAAAATGTTTTTCCTATGTTTTCTGCAGAGCTGTACAGTTACACAGAAGAGCCAGAGTTCGCCTTGAACAGGGACTACTTCGAGGAGGATTTCCGGAGCCATGGTAATGTGTGTCACTGTTGAAGTGAATGTCTTAAATAAATTAAATATAGCTGGTTTAGACCTTTTTTCGTGATAGAGACAGAGCAGAGCAACATTAGGAGGAAGTAAAAAGCTTATATGCAGTGTGATCCATAAAGCCCAAAACAAATAAATACAAGAAAAACAAAAACATACATAATACAAGTGAAAACAGTAATTAAAAAAAGGAAAACATTTCTTATTCAATTCAAAAGGAGACTTTTTCCCTAAATATGTGAAACTTCATGTTTCACATATTTAGAACATGTAATTCACATTCACATGTTTAGAACATGTAATCTTAAATTATGTAGAGATTATGTAGAGATTTTAATAACTTTAGTGCTCTGGAATTGCACATTTTTATTTTATTTTAAGAATTTATTCAACCCATTTAGCTTAAGGACCCCCCCCAAAAAAAAAAAAAAATTATAAAAGCTAGGTGAATGTGAGTAATAATTAAAAAGATTTTTTTTTTTTCAAATACCCTTGAACTGTTTTACAAGTACATTATTAAATAGGTAACCCCTACTCCATTGTTACTCATACTCGTCATCTTCGCTTTAGCAGGAAAAAATCACGTTGGGCAGCGGTCTTAAGCCGAGCTTACATTGTGCGATTTTTTTTTTGCCCTCTTCGGGGCAATTTTCTAGTCATGTTAGAATTTTCCGATCGGGCCAACTTTCAGCCTGATCATGCGTCATATAGTGTATAGGGGGTAACGAGGGACAATCAGCCTCTGATAACCAGCTCCCGATTAGGAATCGTGAGGTCAAATCGCTCAGTGTGCAAACAAGGATTCCTCTTTTTCTTCTTCCTCTCAGATGTAAACACAGAAGCATGGCGGGGGTGCAATGAGTGAAATGGAGTTCTTTCTGTAAAATTGACAGACCCTAGTAGCCATGTCTTTGTCCAAATACGTCGTCGTCTTTTCTTTTTAGGGCTTTCAGCACAAAATTGCACAAATTGTCAAGGCAGCACAGTTCACTCTAGTGAGCTTTATTTTCTCCTTCTATTTGTTTGGCATCCAGATAGACGAGTCAGAGTAGCTCCATCTCACTGTGGATTTGAGTCCGACGTGGTTTTTAGACACGCAGTGTGAGCAGGTAGATCGCATGAGAGAATCGTGCTACACATAGATCGTGAGCTGTGAACTCACACTGTACGACGAAACCCTGCGGATTCGACGTACAGTGTGAGCTGTAGCTGCGTGCAACGATTGAAAAAATCGTAGTGTGTGCCCAGTTTCAGCAGAGACTCCCAGACTTCCCTTTCAGCAGACACCTCCTCCAGCCAGAGGCGCCCCCAGCCGAGAGACATAGACCCTCCAGCATGTCCAAGGTTGTCCGCTGGGCCTCCTCCCAGTGGGACATGCCTGAAACACTTCCTGAGGGGGGTGTCAAAAGGGCATCTGAAAAACATGCCCTAGCTACCTCAGCCGACTCCTTTCAATGTGGAGGAGAAGCAGCTCTTCTTCAAGCCCCCTCACCCTATCTCTAAGGGAAAGCCCAGCCACCCTGGGAGAAGCTAATTCCAGCCACTTGTATCCGGGATCTCATTCTTTCGGTGTTCCAGATTTCCAGATCGTAGGAACATAGACTGACCGGTAAATCAAAAGCTTTTCCTTTTCATTCAACTCTCTCTTTGCCATAACAGACCGGTACAGGTCTTCATTATAGCAGCAGCCGCACCAGTCTGTCTATTTATCTCCCTTCTGATTCTCCCCTCGCTTATCTATTATTCTCATTGCAACGTTATTCTTGTAATTTTATGACTTTATTCTTATAATATTACGACTTTATTCTCAAATTGAAAAAAAAAAATCTCTAGCCTGGCCATAATACTCCGTCGTATAAAAGTGTTCAGACATAGAGCGGTATTTAGGAAGTCTTCCCTCAGAAATAATGGGTTCTGTTTGAACTTCAGGTTAGATTTCTGCAGCAGTCATGGCTGCATAGACTGAAAAGGTTTATTAGAGGTTGAGAGGGAGTAAGATAAGCATGCATTTAGCTCTAATTAACTAGAAACAACCTTTGTGGTTGGAAGTCCATCATAATAAAATCATTTCTCATGTGAAGTGGCGACCTCAGCACAGTATCAGCGTGCTGCGGTGGTTTTCCTAACACATAGTTTGAGCTAGCTGAAGATTGGACCACCCAAATCCTATGTCAAGAACAAACACATTTTTCCTAGTCGACATTTTATCATAGCATGATATTGCTTTGTTGTTGTTGTTTTTTCATAAAAACTGCAGCCCTCTATTACTGTGCTAAAATCTATTTAGGTTTTTGAGGAGAAACTCTTCTCTCTCACCTCGTCTCCAAATAGATGGATAATAAATAGCGGTGTTTGATGATGGCTGCTTTTTCACAGAGATACAGCTCCCAGCAGCCTGTTTTCATCATGTTCTTTTCATTAGGGTACTGTATTGTCTTTGCAACCAGTCGGCAGAGGGGATTTTTTTCCTGCCTGACTTGTGTTTTGCCTGTTAGGGAAACTGACAGGCTGCTCATCAATCTTTTATATTACTAACTCTGAATTCCAAAGAAGTCTCAAACATGAATTACAGTAATTTAGAAGACAGAATGAGGCTTTCTGAGTTTTTTTTTTCTTTCTGCAAATGGAGTTGCTGTTTAAAAGCCTTTTTTTGCGTCTACACAGAGTAAGCCACAGCATCATTTCTTGGCTATCTCACCAATGCTGATGATCCTCAATGTCTATTTCCGTTGATCATATAAACAGTCTAATAATAGCTCACAGTGACAAACAAGCAAAGCTTTTTGTTTTCCTTCTGTTGAATGTCACTATCCTAAAATGTGAGATATGTTACAGAAGTTTTGGTGGCTCTAGAGTTCAGGGTCTTTTTTTTTTTTAACAACACCAAGATGTTTTCAACAGTTGGCTAATCTAGACTTTACCCCAGGCTGTTGTCTAATACTCTTTTTCTTATTTTGAGGCATGCAAAAACATTATAGTTTTGCTGAAATAAGCTTTATCTACTAATTACATGTAAATATCAAAGTCCTGGAACACTTAAGTCTGTCATATAATCAAAGAAATATTAATACCA
>NW_015151336.1:286119-288048 GCF_000732505.1 Cyprinodon variegatus
GTAGTGTAGGGGCAAATTCCGCCTGACATTACATATGTGATTTAAAGCAAGTACAGCCCCAAAACTATGAATTTGAAATACAATTGTTTGTATTTGTTTGCCAGAAATATATTAATGAATATTTTAGATTTTTTGATTAAATGCAAATGCATTTTACCATTCATAAAAGAGAATCTGTCCAGATTTACATTATGCTGATTAACATTACTGCATAAGACAAAGCCTTTGCTCCTAAGACTAAACCATTGTTTCATTGAAATGCACCATTGAACACACCATAATGTCACCAAACTGAATAGAAATAGTTGAAAAGTATAATTTTTGTCATCAAATAGGGACATTTTATTGAAAAAAAGAATTACAAATCAAAAACAGTACAAAAATGTAAAAATCAATTAGAATCAGAAGCTTCTGTCGAAAAATTTGCAAAATAATTATGACGCATGGCCCCATCATCAGTCACAGGTGCAGCGGGAAAACCTGGTTTGCATTTTTTTTACAGCTATAAAACAGAAAATATTTGTGAAAAAAAAAAACAATTTTGAAGCATGTTTTAGAAATTTTAAAGCCACATTTTGAAAGGCATGTGGATGAAACACCAAGTGACCGTGCTTTGGGCATTTCTATAAATAGATCAACATGAGCAGGTGCAGATGGGCTCGGTGCAAGTGCTTTCCTGCTTTTAGTTATCAAGCATTGATGAGGCAAGTGAAACTGTGGTTAATCAAAGCTAATGCATCACAAGGCCTGATTAGTTTAACCCCCCCAGGCATAATATAAAATCTCCTTTTTATATTCTGATACTGAAATCTGTTTAAAGATCTAAAACAAAGCATCATAGAGTAACGGAGCGTTGTGTTGCAGCTCGAGGCAGACGGTGGACAGAACTGACTGTGGATGAACAGAAAGCTTATGTAATGAGACTGCTGGACGCTCTGGAGGTGACGGACAGGGACAAGAGGCTGAAGGTGGCCAGGGCCATCCTCTACCTGGCTCAGGGTTCGTTTCTATAAACCCAGCACTAACTAACACAGCACATATCCTTACATATAATAGTTTAGTTCTATTTTATAACTTGGATCTTTTATTATTTGACCTTCAGGCCTCTAATTAAGTTTCCTCACCATTTAAATTTTAGTTGTATGAGCGCAATATGTGGACTTGGATTATTGAAAATCCTCATTCTGTTTCTCATTTTCCCACACCTTTCACCAGGAGTGTTTGATGAGTGTGACACGGAGGTGGATGTGCTCCACTGGTCCAGGCACAACATCTTCCTGCTTTATGACATGGGGATCTTCACCGCCCTGCTGGAGCTGCTCAGCATGGAGATGGAGTAAGCAAGGGACAAATGCCTTCAGTAGATAATAAGAGGGAGAAAGAAAAGTACAAAACATGCAACATCTTTCAAATTATACACAATCTATTGAGGATGCAGAGCTTGTCAGCTTTGCCATGGCTGGTGTTAGCTTTATTAGGGATGTAGTTATGTCAGGTTTTTCGCCCTCTGTTTTTTAACATAATTACTTTTACCATTTATAATGCATTTCTTTGCATGGGTTTTTAAAGTTGCCAAATATTTGTACTTGCAGTAACAGCCAGGCGTGCAGCAGTGCAGTGAGGAAGCCTGCCATCTCTCTTGCAGATAGCACAGAGCTCAGGTAAGGCATCCATCACAAACAAAGAGTCCTACTTCTTTGGCTTGAGATGAAAATACTCCTGAAATCACTTATATCTGTTCATTATTAAGCTTCTGGCTCTTTTTGGTAGATATAATGCTTCAGCCAAATAGGCTGAACAGCAACCACACGCTGTGCTCAGATGACAGACACAGAGCTCCTTCTGTGTTTTTTGGATCGATGTCCACAAAAAAAATCACAAGCTAGAGGAAAAACGTGACGCCCAATCAGTTCTGGAGAACTGAAAAAA
>NW_015151336.1:288957-344486 GCF_000732505.1 Cyprinodon variegatus
GAATTCAGAGCCATCCGTCTTTTCATCATATAGTTTCTGTAAGGTCTTAAAAGTGTTAAGTGTTTTTTAAATATTAATTATAAAAGGGGTAATTCTTTATATTAAAGTTTTATTTGTTTGACATAACGAGGGTGATAGAAGTGTCTTAATAATACATGTTGTGTTAAAACCCTCAGAGTGCTTCTGAGCATCATGTATCTGATCGTGGAGACGATTCGCGTCCAAACAGAAGATGACCGGCCAGAGTGGAGGGCAGCCAGAGAGGCCTTCAAGACTGAGCTGGGTGTGTGTTCACATGGGGCGCTTTTGTTTTTGTGTAACACCTCTATAGCACAGCGCTTAATACTCGCAGATGTTCCTGCCACCCTCAGGTTCGCCTCTTTACAACGGAGAGCCCTTCGCTCTGCTCCTCTTCACCATGGTGACCAAGTTCTGCAGCATGAACGCGCCTCACTTCCCCATGAAGAAAGTGCTGCTGCTGCTGTGGAAAACAGTTCTGGTGGGTAGAGCGAACCGCATTACATTTTATGTCTTGCAACACGATGGTGGCAGCATCATGCTGTGGGGATGCAGTGAATTTACCCCAGATTCACTGTGTTCTGTGCTCCCTCTCTGTAGTTTACATTGGGCGGGTTCGAGGAGCTCCAGCAGATGAAGGTGCGAGCCCGGGAGCGCCTCAGCTTACCGCCGCTCCCGGAGGACAGCATCAAGGTGGTGAGAGCCATGAGGGCGGCGTCTCCCCCGGCATCGGCGATGGAGCTCATCGAGCAGCAGCAGCAGCAGAAGAGAGGCCGGCGCAGCCGCAGGGTACAGCCACTGAACACCCTCCCAACAAAAAGCTCAGCCGTTCTACTAATAGTTAACCCTTCATTAGCATGGAAGGTCTCTTTGCAGTGTCGGCTTTTCTATAACTGCTTAGATGCCAACATCATCAGTTCCCTGCTGTGAGTCAGTGACCACAGATGATCTTGGTGCCTGCGCCGCTGAGGGATTCCCAGCTTCTGCTATGTTTTTTTTTCATTTTATTTTTTTCATTTGAGCTCTAACTACCCTCTGGTTTCTCATTGCCCCTCTTCCTTCTGTCCCCACAGAGTGCCTTTGTTGATAGCTTGGAAGGAGACAGTCCCTTTCCCAAGAAGCAGGTCTTTACCCACAAATTCCCTTTCTTTCCTCCTGCATTTCCTCTCTGCACCGAGCTAGCCTTTTTGCACTGCTCACCCACTTCCCTGCACTCCCACAGCTCTATTCTTCCTTCTTTTTGTTAGTATCCTACCCTCTCTTATCATTTCCTCTTCTTTTTTTTTTTTTGCCTTATTTCTTCTCCCTCTCCGCTGTGGGTAGTAGGGTTGGTGGGATAGGGCTGACCTGTTGGCTGTAACCATTGGCTCCTGAGTGGTCATTTTCCACTCCCCCATACAGACGGTTCACCTCCACTTTAGGAGCATCTGTCCTTTAGTTTTCATCTCATTTCAACTAGTTTTTAGATTTAAAACCAAACACCATGCTCTGTAGAGTTTATTCAAGGGGCCACTTTCTTTAAAATGCATTCATTGAGAAGGGAATCTGGCTACATTTTTAGTTTTCACTTCTCCAGAAGTAGACTCAGCTCTCAACCGGATGTAATTGAAAGCGGTGGCCCTCCTAACCCGGTAGAAAAGCTTTAGCTTTACCTTTTCACTTAGCAGAGAATGGCTTCTCCATACAGAATGGCTCCACCTGCTCCTCTCTTCTCATCCCCTTCCCTCCTTCCCACCACGCACAGTCCATGTACTAGTCACTTAGCAGCGCCCCTGGCTCACCATACATCAGCTGCAGTAGTTCAGCTAGCAGCCAGAGAGCTTACTTCATGCCTGATGCTTGCCATGTTGCCATTCAGACACTGTAAGTTTGCGTGGTTCACACTTGGAATGGGATTGTTTGTAGACGGGAACTCAGTGTTGCTTGAGTTTTGTGCCTGTTTCTTCTGACGTGCACGTGTGTGGTAAGTTTAAATAAAATCAACATTTGGTTGCTGTGGAAATGTCTTCTTTTTCTTTTTTCTTTTGAACGAATTGAGCTTCTTTACCAGCTTTCCGTATCCAAAGATGGTATTTTTAAAATATAAGAATCAAGAATTATGATTGATTTGAGGAAAAAAATGATCAAAACCAGTAACTCTACCAGAATAGTCAATTAAACCTTTCATTTGAGTAACTTCAGCTTACTTTTGTAAGCCTCCATTACTTTATAATCATAAAGGTTTGAGAAAAAGTAACATTCTTACATATATTAAAGCACAGTGGTGGCAGCATCTTGATGTGGGGACATTTTACAAGGAAAAAGAACTGGATGCAATTACTTTCCAAAACATTACAGCTGAATGGAGAACATGACGTCCACTAAAAGTACAGTTAGCTCTGCTTGATAGCTTAGCGCTAGCAGTTCTTAGTTTAGCTCTGTCTGAATTTCATTTACACCTATATGAGGAGAATAAATCCAATGCGAAACAGGAAAACAAGCTCTATATTAATGCTGATGTCAGCCAAGCACGGTGGAGGATGTATAATAATGAGGAAATTCTTAGCTTATGTTAAATCCAATAGAAGAGGCATTATTAAATTCTAGCATCTCCCTGAAAAACAGGAAGCTCCTTTAAGAAGCACATATACTGTTTATTGTTGCGGATTACATTCAAGCACGGCAGTGTCAGTATCATGATGGGGGATTGTTTTTCTGCTCTGAGCTTCAGAAAAACTGGGTTTGATTCTGTAATAAAATACATTTTTGTTTTAAAATTTTCTGGCCATAAATACTATGTGAGTCAAAATGCAATCAGTCAAGCATGATGAAGGCAGCATCATGATGAGGGTGAGCTATCCTCGAGGATTTTGACAGTGCAGTGAAAAAAAAAAATAAGAACAGTTTCAAGGCTGTTTGTTTATGTAGAGACCTGGACCCCTTTTCATTGTTTTAACTACATCTGGTTTCTGAGAGCTCCCAGTCTACAGACTGGTGCAGATTTTGGTAAAGCACGGCGATGGCAGCATCAGGATGTGGGCAGTTTTATAAAAATGATTGGATTCTAGAACTGCTAGCAATTCTGTTCTGCTCTTCAAACGCACTTTTTCAAGTTTAATTAAAGGAATAAATATCAGCTTGACTCTTGTCTCAACAGTCACCAACTACTCCCTCTAATCAGCGACTGGGATATTTGATTATTTTGACATTTTATGCAAATCTGGAAAAATAAATAACTCCTCCAAACAGGTGCTGTTGTTATTGAGTCTGTCCTCCTCTCAGATGTTCGTGGGAGTTTGAGAGTCGCTCCTTCATCCTGCTGTTGTTTTCTTTGCACCTGTTAAAGAAAGAAATGATTCAAAATGTCCTTGTTGTCACTTGGTAAATACACGCTCCATTCCTTAATCTAAATTGGCCCTTTTTTTAAATTAAATCAGCTGTGTGAAAAAATGAAATATTAGTAGAACTTAGTTTAAATGATTGAATATTAGCAGACAATAATTATCATAATAGCAGGTTACAGCTTCGTTAAATTGGGAGAGACTTTCCTCGTTTCCCATTAATATATCTATGAGCGCTGACCCCCTGTCCTCTGCTCCCCCCCCACATCTCCAGCCCCTGGTCAAGCAGGACAGCCTGGACACCTACAATGAGCGGGACCCCTTTAAAAACGATGACGCCCGGGATGAAGAGGAGGACCCGGAGGACACGGACAGCGGCATCGAGGGGGAGGTGGACCCGCTGGACCGAGACGTCATCATCCAGCCTCCGCCGCCCCCGCCTCCTCTGAGACCCCCCACAGAGAGGGTCAACTTCCCCAAAGGCCTCCCCTGGGCCCCAAAAGTTAGGTTAGTGGATCTTTCTTTTACTTATTTTTGTGGTTTGACTTTTAATTGGATTTCAGGAAAATAAAAGCCTAAAAGAGGTTTTAGATCACTGACCAGTAGTAGTATTAGTCCTTTTTAAATTAAACTGGGAATGAAAACATGTCAATTTCCCTTGTGTCAGGACTAAATTACCTTCCTTTATTATTTGCCAGCATTTTAGAGGTTAAAATAAGATCTGAAAAAAAAAGGTTCCTCTCTTCACACTTACACAGCAATATGCTCTCCATCTGTGTATCTCAAAGAGCAGCCTGGGTGTCTCTGCAGGCTGTATCTCAGCACAGCACTGCATTTTTCATGCTCTATCAGAACACCTAGCCTCTGGGTTTCTCTTTAAGAACCTGACGTGTGCAGATTCAAACGGCGCCTCATGGTGAAGCGTTTTAGGAGATGTGTCTTTGTGTTTACAGGGAGAAGGACATTGAGCACTTCCTGGAGACCAGTAGGAACAAGTTCATTGGTTTTACTTTGGGAAGGTAGGTGTGTCTCTCAGGAAGGTAGATCTTTTTCATTGTAGGTCACATTTAACAATTTATTCTCCTTTAGTGACACAAAGACCCTGGTAGGGTTACCCAGACCCATCCATGAGAGTGTTAAGACCCTCAAACAGGTGAGTCAGCAAACGTTACACTTTGATTTCTCTGTTTCTTACCATCTCACCCCCAGATTATTTATGTTGTGGCTTTTTTTTTTCCACATTTAAATACTTTTTTGGGTAATTTTACTCATTACTCTGCAAAAAAAAAATTGAAATCTAATAGAATCAATTTTTCTTAAAATAAGTGCATTCTTTCTTGAACTGAGCGAGTGAGACAATTTGCCAATGGAATTAAGACAATTTACATTTAAAAAATAAGAGAAAAAAAACCAACTTCAGTCTCTATGTTATTTTAATGGTAAACATACAAATTCCATTGGCAGATCATCTTATTTACCTTCTCAAATAAGGGTAAATACACTTATTTTAAGATTTTTTTTCCCTCATTTTTTTCAGTCATTTTTGGAGTGTAGGGGACCAAGAAAAAGCTAAATAAATCCAGAGCCTTACACTTAATAACTAGCAGAAGATGAAAAGACCCATTTGCATCTGTCTGGTAGATCAGTAGCAGAATTATTTTGAATTGGGGGGTGTTCAAATGTGAACTGGCGGTTTAGGATCCTGTTACAGCATCTTTAAGTGCACCCTTTGACTAGGTCAAGGTCATATTTTTGAACCATTGGTAGGTGGAACGTCCTGCTCCAGATCCTAAAACAGGAATAATTTTGGATAATAGCTTAATTACCCTTTCTAGGCTGATAGACATCAGCAACTTTGTGTTTCTTTTTTTTACGGCGTCCTACTTCATGCTGCCTGTTAGATTCTGTTAATTAGGATGATTGATTCTACAGAGATTTAATGTATCTTGATGAAGTCATGATTGAGTAGAATCTTTTTTTTTTTTTCACACAGGGTCAAGTTGGTTTTAAAATCTTTTTTTAATTTGGTGAATAAAATCATTATTTAAAGGTATATTGGAGGATTTTTGCGATTTTTTTAAAATACCTGCCCTCTCCACTTTTAAAAAAAATGCACATACCCAACCCTGTACCTGCTAAATCCCCTGATCACCATATAGAGCGGGGACTATATAGTGGACTTTATTGTGAACTCAGTTAACTTACCGTTCAGGCGGATGATCACTGCTTTTTGCTCCCCGTTGGTCACGTAACTCCTCCTCCACTGCGCTGTGCCTGCGCCATCTTTGTTATTAGTCGCCGCTGTCGGGTAGCGACAGCCTATGGCGAAAAGCAGGTCGCTGTGACAGCAAATCCCACAATGCTTTGCGAGGAGAGCTCTCCGCGCAAAGCATATTGGGATATATCTGCTTCTTCTGAGGCTTTTCTTTTCTTTTTCTTTTGTAGACACTTTTTCTCTTACAAACCTCGGCCATTTTGAAAGAACCACTTTGAGGGGGGTGAGCTTTAATGGCTGCCTGAAACCGTAGCTCACCACAGATATACGCCTGAAAGGGATGAGGATGACCTTATATAAACATGTCACCAGAATGATTGACAATTAGGAGGACCACTTATTTAGATGATCCACCTGGAAAAAGTACATCCTCCACTATACCTTTAAAAATGCTTTTTGTTTTAATCCACAGGTTATCCTTTCCTAAAATGAACATAAAATGGAACAGCCTGACACACATGAGTGACTCACAGCGCTGCTGATATTAGTTACTCTCTTTTGTTACTCCCTTGTGTTAATCAATAAAATCCATTCCTCCCAAAGAGCTCATGGAGCTGTTAGCAACAGCTGATTGAATCTCTGCCTGTTTTTCCTTCTGTCGTGCAGCACAAGTATGTCTCCATATCTGAGATCCAGATCAAGAGGGAGGAGGAGCTCCTGCAGTGTCCGCTCAGCCTGGTGAGCTGGAGCAGCTTCTTCTCACTCATCTTTGCTGTGTCTTAAATGAAAACTAAGTTAAACTCGGTGCTGTTAGGAAGTTAAAATAGTGCTTATTGTGTCGACAGGGTGAGGAGGAGGTGGAGGAGACACCAGCGGAGATTTTATACGTGGGAATGCTTCCTAATCTTTCGCAGTATGTGGTGAGTGGCCCTGATGAATATTGCTGGACTATTTCAGCCTCAGCTGGTTCAGGCTGTGGAAAAGCTGCAATATCACCAATAGGTGGCGATGTGAGCTTTTAGGCTTACATGGCCTGCAGCGTTGGGAACGTTCTTTTAAAAAAAGCAGCTAGTTATGGTTACTAGTTAGTTCTCCAACAAAGGAACTGAGTTAGTAACTCAGTGAAAGTAACTCGTTATCCTGTAGTTACTTTTTATGATTGAAAGTGTCGAAGAATTTTCTTATTTGAATTTTAAATGCAACTAAAGTGTTATTTATGAAAAATAAGGTTTTTGTTATTAATTAAATAATAACTAAGAGCTCTAGGTATCTGAAAACATTTAAAACTTATCTGCACAATTTTGATGTGTGTGGTTTTAAAAGTGAGTTGAAATATGATTATGTAGATGTGATGATGCTTCTTCTTTATAACAAAAAAAATGTTTTATAACACTATATTGTTGCACATTGACCGCCTTCAATTTGCTACAAAATAGGTTTGATGCTAAAAGAAATGATACTTGAATTTATCAAAAATAAAATCTAAACTACTATTTAATTAAACAGGGTTACACTATCCCAGAAAATAAAAATAAAAATTTCAGGACCGCTTTATTTTTGCATAAAAAAATGAAAAACATGCAGAGAAAATCATTATAGCCCTGAGAAAGTAGGGAACATGTGTTGATTAAAGCAGGGTTACTTAACCCTGGTCCTTAGGGCCCAGTGTCCTACTTGTTTTAGGCGTTTCTCTGCCTCCACACACCTGACCTGAATGAAAAGGTAATTAACAGGCTTTTGCAGCATTTGAGGACTGGGCAGGAAATGCAGTAATTCGGACCAGGTGTTCTTGAGTAGAGGCACATCTAAACCATGAAGGACAGTTGGCTCTGTGGATCAGGATTCAGAAACCCTGGACTAAATGCAGCAGCTGTCAGTCATTGTTCAGATGATGCAAGGAGCTTCTTTAAAGCTACAGTGTGTAATAATTACAGGGATATACAGTCAGAAATGTAATATATTATACATAACTATGTTATTTATCATCATCTACGAGCTCAGCCTCTTAACCTTAATATTTGCGTTGCGGTAGAATTTGTTATTTATAATTACATAGGAGCGGGTCTCGCAGCCATGGAGGCAGACATCTTTGCGCTCCGGCATCGCAGAGCCAACAAACTAGTGATTGCGAGATCGCCAAAACGTCACAACGATGTAGAAAAAATAACGGGTATGTTTATTATCTTAAGTCTACATGAAATCTATACCCTACACAGACTAATGAAATACTATCTGTAAAATTATCTATGTAAACAAACCTCATCACTTGAGAAGGTAGGTGATGCGGACGTCGTGGAAGACATTTTGTCCCGTAACGCTCGCCGTACTGTTGGGGGGGAGAAGCGGTGGGGGGGAGATGTTCATGTTGCTGCAGTCTGCAGTCTGACCGCTAGATGTCGCTAAAAGTTACACACTGTAGCTTTAAATCGCAGCTTCTAACCTACATTTGTAGTATTTGTTGCTGCACATAATGAGAAAATCACAGAAAAAAAAATATAAATCAGTGGCACCATCGTCTGTATGAGCGATGCAAAAAGAAACTTGTAAACAGAGCGTGCACGAGGATAAATGCGCTGGTGCACCCTCTCGCACACCTGAAATAGGCATTCTCTCACAGGAAGAGGAAGTGAGGCAAAAATATAAAGTTTTAAAAACCTAAACATATATTTTAAAGACTGAACTAATGTTTAGTTGCATAGGCGGTGATTCTGAAAGCCGCTTCATATCAGCTCTGAGTCGTCTGTTTGCTTTAAAACTGCAATTTTTCTCATTTGCTGCTGTGCTTGTTTAGATTGTAATCTAAGTTATAACCAGTGAAAATTAAAGCAATGAAAATGTGCTTGTTTTCTTATTTTTGTCAGATCGCCCTCCTTAAGCTCCTCCTGGCAGCGGCTCCCACCTCCAAAGCCAAAACTGACTCCATCAACATCCTGGCTGACGTGCTGCCCGAGGAGATGCCGTAAGAGAAGACTTTTCTATCTGCAGATGTTATACATTTTCCTCCTAGCTTATTTTTCCTTTTTTTTTTTCTCATTTTTGTTCATTTTAACACCATAAATAAATAAAACACTACAAGCGAAGGAAGAAAGAACACGAGAATTAAACATATTATGGAAAAAATGAAGAGCTTAAGGTAGGGAGTAAGAAAACCACAAAGAAGGAGGAAACAATGAGGAAACTAGAAAAGGATACAAAATCTAAGGAAACGAGGAAGGAAAAGACATTAAATAAAAGAGAGGAAGAAGAGGCAAGAAAATAAAACATTTAGGCCATGATCTAGACCAGTGATTCCCAACTGGTGGTACTTGGGATGCAAAGGCATTGCAAGGGTTACATGAAAATATTAACATTTTCACACTGAGCTATCAGAGCTCATAAAAGCAGCTCAGGTGTTTTGTGTTTGGATGAAAACAAATACAACTAATTAAATCAGTCTGACTATAATTTTTGTTCCCAATTCATCAAGTTTAAATGTGAGTTACTCAGAGGAACTCCAGTTTTATAGATACAGTTTTATAACATGACTTTATCAACTTCCACGCAACATATCTATATTGGTTTTCTTTATTTTGAGATGGAAAGCATACAGTGCCTGAGAATGAAAGGCTCAAAGTAAAATAATTAATAATTAATTAATTTAATATTTTTTAATACTTTGGAGTGAGAGGAGGACTCATGGTGAGACAAAATGCCCAAAGGGGTACACAAGAAAAAAGATGGGAAACACTGAGTTAGAGGATAAATATTGGGGAGTAGCGGCCTAGTGGATAGAGGTTGGAATCCAGAGGTTCTGATTTTCGAGCCCCACTCCCACAGACTGTCACGCTGGGTCTCTGAGCAAAGACCCTTAACCCCACACTGCTCCCTGGGCGCCGCACGATGGCAGCCCACTGCTCCCCAAGGGGAAGGGTTAAATGCAGAGGTAATTTTCTACAATGTGAGATCAATAAAATTCAACTACTGTTATTATTTTATAATAAATACAAACATTTCTCCATAATTTTATTTCCTGCCTCTATACTAAACCTGGAAACATTCAGTTTTGTTACTGGTTTGGATGAGTAGAAACCTCGTTAATCAGTGTTTGCAGCTATTAAAACATGAGTCATTAAGTTTGACTGAATTTATCAGGTGTCTTTTATTTCATGTAATATTTCAGTTTTTTCTTCACTCTCTGTCTAATTGTCCAGACAAAAAAAGTTGTAGCTGTCTTAAAACCTTTGGGGTTTTTTCTTGTTTGCGTCTTTGGTCTAAGGAGAAATATCTTTATTATGTATGTCTCTGTCAGGAAGTTTGCAGTAAGAAGAATAATTTTCACTCTTTAAAAATAGTCAAAATCTAAAAACGAACAAACACATCTGATGTTTCCTTATATTTGAAAGCATAGCTGCTTGATTATGAAGGCTTTAGATTAGTCTCATGGATATTCAGTGTGTGACTGGTGTGTGACTATCCTGCAGCATCACAGTCCTACAGAGCATGAAGCTGGGGATTGACGTGAACCGTCACAAGGAAATAATCGTCAAGGCCATCTCCGCGCTGCTGCTGCTCCTCCTCAAGCATTTTAAACTGAATCATATCTACCAGGTACCGCACTCCTGCATCCTCACTGCTTTCCACTCAAGAGGGGAGGCACCCCTCCCAGATACCTTCTGTTGCTATGAGGGAACATTGGTTCATGCTGCTTCAGTTGGCTGCTGTTTAGAGTTAAGATGTTGGCTCCCTCTGCTGCCACCAAGTGGAATTTCATGCTCTGCTTTAACAACTCTCTGCATTTTCTTTAAACTGCAGTTCGAAATAGTCTCTCAGCATTTGGTGTTTGCCAACTGCATCCCGCTGATCCTCAAGTTCTTCAACCAGAACATCATGTCCTATATCAGTGCCAAAAACAGGTGGGAACTGCTTGTTATCCTAGTTAAAGAAATGTTATTTCAAAAGTCCTCCGTTTTATACATGCAATGTGTTGCAGTATATGTGTGTTGGACTTCCCCCACTGTGTGGTCCATGAGATGCCTGAGCTCACTGCCGAGAGCCTGGTGAGTGACGGCACTGTGAGGCGAGAGCTAGACGAAGGTCGGTCAGGATCTCTGCGCCGCTCTGACGCGACGCGGCTGCGTTTTTGTGCTTTTTCAGGAAGCAGGAGACAACAACCAGTTCTGCTGGAGGAACCTTTTCTCCTGCATCAACCTGCTGAGGATCCTCAACAAGCTGACCAAGTGGAAACACTCCAGGACCATGGTGCGGGTTTATGAAAACCCTGGATCTGACTTCAGTTGCGCCAGCATTTGTTTACATGGATGGATGGATGGATGGATGGATGGATGGATGGATGGATGGATGGATGGATGGATGGATGGATGGATGGATGGATGGATGGATGGATTTAGAATGTACTAAACTCTATTTTTTTTTACAATATCTTCCTCCTTTTCAGATGTTGGTTGTTTTTAAGTCAGCCCCCATCTTGAAACGAGCTCTGAAGGTCAAGCAGGCCATGATGCAGCTCTACGTTCTCAAGCTGCTGAAGATTCAGACTAAGTACCTGGGCCGCCAGTGGAGGAAGAGCAACATGAAGACCATGTCAGCTATCTATCAGAAAGTCCGCCACCGGCTCAATGACGACTGGGCCTACGGAAACGGTGAAAAACAAATCTGCTTTAGTTTTTCCTTGTGAGGAAGTTAGTTTGACCTGAAGGGTAATCAGATTACTAAAACACGTTTATTTAAAGAATCAATCTAAATTTTCAATCTCTGTTTTGTGAAAGTCACTTTAATATTCTGGATTCTAGTGTTTGCCCTTGTGGAATTATAAAAGAATATTTCTGCATTGCATTTGCATCAAGAATACAACTTTGTTTTGTAAATAACATTGAGCTAAAAAAAGGCAGCAGTAATTAAATATGACAGTTAAAATTTTGTTGCATATTGCAAAGATACTTATACAAAACATATACAAAAACATAAACCGTCAAAACATGACACTAGACTGACTTCTGACTTCAGAGAACTAACAGAAAAAATGCCAAAGAATAAAAAGAGACGTTTAGTTAAACATGCAACACATCTATTCTATACAGAAACTGTAATAAATGCATTTTTTGACAATGTTTTTGGCTATAGTATTCCTGTGGGCTTTCAAACATAATCCTGCAGCAGCCTCTGGCACACGGTCTGAATGGCGTTACCATAGCAACACGGATGAGGGACTTTTCAGGGTCACGGTTCTTCATGGAAGAATAAGTGATTTGTCACTATAAGAGAGGCAGATTGATGGAAAGAGAAAAAAATGGATGGATGTAGGCACATGCAGGCACATATTTCACATTTAAAATGTGAATAAATGCTTATTCAATGGTTTTCATCTGCTTTTTATCCTAGACATCGATGCCCGGCCCTGGGACTTCCAAGCAGAGGAGTGCGCCCTTCGGGAGAGCATTGAGAAGTTCAACAGCCGGCGTTATGATAAGAACAGAAATGGAGACTTTGTGCCGGTGGACAACTGCCTGCAGAGCGTGCTGGGCCAGCGCGTGGAGCTGCCGGACGACTTCCACTACAGCTACGAGATGTGGCTGGAAAGAGAGGTGTTCTCGCAGCCCATTCAGTGGGAGGGTCTCCTACAGAACCCGTAATGGGGGGACGCAGACGGATTCAGGGTCTGGTTTTGGTTACAGAAATGATCTAACTTTTGCTGATGAAACAGGGAACAGTTTTAAGTCTCACCCCAGGCTATGCAGTAAAAGGAAAAACAAGGTTAGGATTGGGTCGATTTAATGCCGCACACGTAAATGTTTCACTAACATGTGCCTAAGACTACTGTGACCATGTAAGCACATAAGGATGAAAGTAGCATTTGAAAAATAATTGTGATTGTTGTAGCGTGACAGCAGTCAGTCACACTGCCCCCAATAAGGCCAGTCTGTCTTCTTTCGTAGCTCGGTGCTCTTCTGATTCCTTCCTGAAGTTTTTTGTTATGCGTTTTTAACCCTGTCCTTTAAAAAACTGTTTTAAAACTGTCCTTTTAATATTATTCTACAAAAAGAAGTGCACAAACTATTGGGTTTTAGATCGTAGGGAGTTAATAGAAACGTTTTTAATATGCATCATTTTCTTACAGAAAGTTATTACATAAATATTACATGTAATAAAATAGGGACCTTGGAGCAACAAAAGAAATAAAAACTACCAATTTTAAGTATATAAGTTTGTTCATGGATGGTGTTTATAAAAATTAAGCAAACAAAAAAAAGAGTTAAATGAATATCAAACAATACCACTTGAATAATAAAGTATAACCCTTTAAAAGGAGATCTTGCTCTTTTTACGCACTGTTCAACTTATAAACAGGTTCCTCTATCAGAGATACATATCAGCACTAAAGATCTGCAAGTGTCTCTGTAAGAAATCTCACTTTGAAGGGCGTAGTCCTATAAATATGTATGATAATATATAATGATACAGGGCAGCTTGAATATTCTAATGTCATTTTATAAATTCTTGTGCCACTTTTTTTTTTCTTTTTCCGAAAATGTCGCCAAAAGCTCTAAACCGGTTTGCCAAAAAAAAAAAAAAGTCACCCCTGTAAAGTCCTTTATTTATCACTCAGGGTTTGTTTGTTTTTTTGCATTTTTTGACCTTTTCTGTTTTTTTTCTTTTGATTTATGAATTCATAAAGATTTTTAAACACACAATTTAATTACTTGTTAATGTGTTTTGTGTCAGTGAGGATGTCAAGGTTAGCTTCAGGGTTATTTTTGGAGCATAAAAAAAATTAAGAAAAAACAAAACAATGAGAGGTGATAAGCCTGAAACTAAATAATTATTAATTTTGTATGTGGTACCTGCCAAAATACACCAAATAAACTAAGCTAGGTAATTGCTAAAGTTAAAGCTGTAATAAAAAATGTGACTATTTTTTGTTTCATCTGATGCCTGGCCTGGAATTAATTTATTAAAAAAAATATTTAAAAACGTTTTTGCTGTTAGGATTTGTCTCTTCAGCTTCTTTAAATCTATAAAAACACCTGAACAAGTTTAATTTATTGAAATTTCTCCTTTTGAATCGAATGAGGGAATTTTTTGAGGATTTATATTTCCAAGCTTCTGCTGAACAAACTACATTTCTCAAATCTTAGAGACTTAGCACAAAATATAACTGCTCACTGATACTGGGATTTGATTGTAACAAGAATTGTTGACCTTTTTTTGTATTTTCTCTCCTTCGCGTTGCAAGTTTCCCAAGCATCCAGTATCATTTTTTAGCACACAGACAAGCACAAAGGGTCATTTTTGATGTAATTGGCATTTGAAGTGTGCGTCCTCTCTGCATCTACATGTGCATCTTTGTATTCAGGAGAAAGCTCATTTTGAAGCTCGGCTGTTCGCCTCTATGTAAAAAAATTGTGCATGACCGCCGTTCTTTTCTGCAACAGTTTTCAGACGCTAAGGTTGAAAGATAATATGTGATCGGTATCTTACCTGCAGTAGAAAACATGCTAGGGGCATACATTTAATATGAATTTTTTATTTTATGATTGCATAGGCTGAAGCTAAACCTATTTAAACAAAGACTAAAAACAATGCACTTTTTTACTGTCTTATTTAAAATAAAAAAGCAATGTAATTGTTTTTATGAGAACCATTTTCTGTTTGAGAGTCTTTTACACAAAGACCAATTTTTTTTTTTTTAGGATTAAATTTAGCAACTCTGCAGCACCAATAATCTTCCTGTGTGAAATGTGCATGCAGAAACAAACCCTAAAAATTTATAAAGAGGCATTAACCTAAACTGCTGTTCATTTTCATAAAAAATTGAAATAATCTAACCAGAAATGCTTTCATGTTATTTTCCCATCATGATTAGCATAAGATAACTGGTGTCACCAGCCCCTAAATCCATATTCTAGTGTAGATATCAATGACAGTTGTGCACATAAAAGTAACAATGTAAATGTGAGGAAGAATAAAAAGCGTTTTTAAGATTGGAGATGTTTTCATGTGAGAGAAATCTGCTTTAAATCGTTCCTTCTCTGGTAAGCTATCATCTTTAATGTCAAGCATATTTTTTTTTATTAATAAAGACGTAGATTAGATTGAAACTGCAGGTAAGATGTTAACAGTTTATTATCTTTCAAGATAACTTTGAAATGTTTCTAGCATTATTGCATTGTTTGATATTTTTCCTGTTACACCACTATGTTCTTCTAAAAGAAAATATGTAGTTTAAAGATAGTTTATATATACCGTATATATTCTCAGGTTTATTGAGATAATATATAGCAAAACATTTAACATCTTCCTCGCTGTTATCTAGCTCACTTTGCATCGAGTAGTATAAATAATCACTCTCGAAGTCCAGTTCTAAAAAAGATGACCTTGAGGACTTCAGCACTGAAGGGTGTGCACGATTGTGAAGTTGTTTGTGTCAGCTAAGTTAAAAGATTTTGTTTTTGTATGTTGTGCCAAATTGGAGTGCCATTTCCTATTTGATTATGTTGATGGGGTTTGCATTGACTTATGGGAGCACATTTCCGCCACATGAAAAAAATTCCAAATAGAAAGTCTTATTTTTGAGTTTTAAAGTCATAATTATGAGTTAAAAAGTCATAAATATGAGATAAAATATTTGAACGTCGAATATCTCATAATTATGACTTTGAAACTCATAATTATGACTTTCTATTTGGCTTTTTTTTTTTTTTTTTCATGTTGCAGGAATGGATTTCCATAGAATCACTACTGGGGGTTTGCAATACAACTGTTTTTTATTTTTTTTAATCCTTTTTATCTGTACAATTGATTTAAAAAAAATTCTGTTTCTTGTATCTGGTACAGTATTTTACAGGATGTGTGTATAACTCTATGGATGTTACACTATATATATATATACATATATGTGTGTATTATTTTTTTTATTATTTACTCTTCCATATCTGTATAATCTGGATAGGGGTATGTGCAATTACAGATCCACAGAGGCATTATACAACAGAGGGAGAAATTACAATATCAGAGTTACCTAATAAACAGTGTCTAAAAGCTTGATTTGCTTGTTTTTTTATTTGTTATGTATTTTTAGGATAGTTTGTATATAAAACCATGTGCACACAATCTGAAGGTCATATAATTTCTCTCAGTCTGTGTCGGGAAGAATAAGAAGGAATACAGAATTAACCTCATGACACTTTTCACTATTATTCCTGGTGTAAGATTTTGAAGTAGCGTCACAGCTAATGTACCAACAGAGCCAAACTGGAGCGCATGTGATAATGCAATGTGTTAAATGAAGCTTACACAGACAGACATTTTCTGTGCTGAGGCATAGAAAGTGACTCTAAGCTACAGACCTATCATGCTAATTTCAGACATTTGCCCCGCTTAACTGTAGATGTTCTGCGTTAATTAACTTATGCAACGAAATTAGAACAGATTAGTCTGAAAAATTATTAGAAAACAGTAACATGCAGTTCAGCTTTTTGACAGCTTAGAGCTCCAAATTGGTGGTTCTGCTTTGTTTTGTTTTGGTATTTGTTTGCCTCTTGGCACAAGTTCTAAAGAGCCAGATTTAGAAATGGGCTGCAGGATAGGAGCATGTTTTGGTTCCCTAACCAAACCCTTTTCTGAAAAGCTTGTGATAAACATGACATAATTTCTTGAAATATCTTGACCCAAAGCAAAATGTAATCTCAAAACTATTATTTTTTAATGAGTTTGATTTTAGTGTAATGATCTCAGGTCCATCCATCTAGAGGTTATGCAGCAGTTTGAGGGCAAGCGCCACTTCACCGTGGAAGTCTCCGGTCCAACTCAGTCCTTGTGCATCAGTAAAGGTCCCCTCTCCCTCCAGCCTGTATAACACAAGTTCAGATCCTCAAACCTTGACTTTCTTGCATCTAAAATGCTTTAGGGAAATCTAGAAACTACCTGTCATTACAAAAGCAGCCTTTATAAACCGAGCCATCTGGGAAGATGTATTTTCCCAAGCCGTGATACATGTTGTCTTTGAACTCTCCTTCATACTGAGCCCCAGAGGGAAATTGCAGGGTCCCTCTGCCTTGCATCTGGAGAGAGGAAAGACATGCAGCCTTTAGGAGTGGACATTAAAAGGAAAGAGATGGGTAACATACTTTGTCCTCTTGCCAGTCTCCCGTGTATATGATGCCACTGGCAGAAGTGTGTTTTCCGACGCCATCCCATACAAGCGCTCCAGATTCAGACCTGCTGCATTGGCCCTCTGTGAGGTAAACAAACATGTTAGGTAAAATCCCTATTCATGATTACTTTAAGCTTTTTTTTTTTGCATTTGAATGCTTTTTTGGATTTACTTTGGTTATCTTTGATCAAAGAGATTCAAGTGTGGTTTAAGCAGAAATACAAGAAATTTGCAGACTTTTGCATAGGCTTAATGACACTAATAAAGGATCCCTTAACAGTGAATGACCTCCATGAGACAAACTTATACAGGAAATGATGCAAGCTCAGCCAAATCCCATCTGAGGTCTGTTTTTTTCCTACACACTTTCAATCCATATGGCCCCCACATATAACTGTTTAGAGTTTATATCCCTACTTACCATATTTGTCCCCATTTGAGAGAATGATGGAAACATCAATCCCATCTCCTGCAGACAAACAATTCTTAATGCCTCTGTGATTCACTTAGGTGAATCAGTGTAGTTATGTATGTATTTACCATCAGTTTGCAAAGGATTTCCCTCTTTGGTGTCTGGAAGGTAAGATTATCAGATAGAAGACAGAATCATATATATATATATTTGTTTCTTTGGGTTTTTTTTTCCACGACATGTTCATGTTTAAACCTGACCTGTCATCCTGTAATAGCTTCCCTTTGTTGGCAGATGGTTTTAGGACGCTGTTTCACCCTTGCAATAAACAAAAGAAAAATTGATAAGGAGAATAAATGAACCGTTAAAGATAAATTTTTGCTGCGCTTCAAAAAAAAAAAAAAAAAGTGTAGTTTAGCCCAAAATGTAAAAATGTTTTACACAAACAACGAGTTCAGGCAGCTAAACGCTTGTAGGTGTTACCATGGTAACAGTGAGGCGCTAACGCGGCCCCATTCCAGGTTGAGAAAAGGGGCGGGGTCCGCACTGGACTGAATCAAGGAAATATGGCTTAGATTATCTGAACAACTACGTTTTAAAACCTAATAGTTTCATCTAGGACAAATCCTGCCGTAATGAAGAAAATAAAAAATAAAAAAAGACTAAATTACTTGTTAAAAGAAATCCCCTGGTTAAAAACTGAACTAGTGAACCATTAAATTCAGCAAAGTAAATGAAAATAATATATTTATTTGAAAAATGAAAATAAGATATAGATGTAAAAAAATTCATCATGCATATGCATTTCTGTTTTATCTTTAATTGTAATATTTTATCTTTGTTTCACTTTTATTCATTCTATATTTACCGGAGCTCTATGCTTTTTCTCTATTTTTTTTAAACATTTACGATTGATATTAAAATATATTTATTTAAACTATTTAACTGAATAATATAGTATATATTTTGTTGTTATTATTTATGTCCGCATATTTGCTGTCATTTTGACAAATTGTGGAGATAATCCTTTAATATTTGTGCGGACCTGCGCACATTTTCACTAGCCAATCATAACATGTACGAGGCGGCACTAAAGATATATCCTATGACGTAATGACGTACACCACGCTATTTGCAGTGTCTGCATTCAAGACCCCGCCCCCTCAACGAGGAAAATTAATAATTTATAGGATTTTTTTTTCGTATTAATAGATAAAAGTGCTATGCTTGTCTAGTGGTAAATAATAATAATTTATTGTATTTTAAAACTCTTCTTACGCAACAAAAGAACCGGAAAAGCAAAGCGTGAACTCGGAACTTCGTCCAATTGAAAAGCTGGGTGAGCTGGGTGAGTTAGTAGCAGCTTTTAAGGTGTTCATTTATCAAAAGTTATTATTTATAAAAATGTTTATATTCGGTTTTATCGTTAATGATATATATCGGAGGTTATTTGTAATCTTAACTGTGAAATGGGAGAATTATGTGGGAGAAACCTGTAACAGCTAGGTACAGTAGAAGTTAGAAGTGAGCTTGCTAGCTTTAGCTTGTTAGCTAACAAAGATGGTGGAGTTCCCTGGTCAGTTGCTACCTTTATTTCATGCTCTTTAACAAATCGTTTTGTTCCTGAGTAGAAGAAAAAAGTATTGCGTATCAGTTAATGTATCTTTTTGGCTACATATTTAGAGGAACTAAGGGCCCTGTGATATAATGATCTACTGCCACTTCTGATTTACTTTGGTTTTATTTTTTCTGATAACTTCTACACTTTTTTTCTGTTACTTGTTAAGAGGATCTTTGATATATATAGAATATGGTGACATATAGTTGTATAATAACATCCCATCGCCATTTTAAAAACGCTTTTTATTGTTCTTAAGAAAATACAAAACAAAATTAGCTTCTCTACTAGGTGACAAAGTGCTAAATCAAAAAGAAAGTCAAAAGAGAAGCTCGTCTCCATAAAACTATTTATTTTTCTTTCTTTAAATTTTGAAACAGGCTTTTATTCAATTTTAAGTTTTAAAGGGAATGTTTTAAAGACTAAATCTTAAATGACATCCTTACTATTTTAAATTGGGGCATATTGAAACATCAAGTTATTAGAAAGCATCAACATTGTCTTGATTTAAAGCCAATAGGGATTGATTTATTTTATAAAAGCAAAATATATGTATAACATAAACATCTAATGCTTTTTTTTGTTAATTAATATTGAGGAAACATTGGAAAACAAGACTGTTGAGATCCACAAAGGCTCTAAGTGGGGTAAAACTTTTCATCTTTAACTGTGTGTTTTAGTTAGTCTTATTATAGATTTTTAAGGATCGCCATTCCTCTCCAAAATGCTGCACACTTTCAGGAAGAAGCATACAATAATACAGCTAAAAAAGTTAATACTATAAATATATATATATATAAAATTAGGGCTGTGTAAAAAAATTTATTTAATCGATTCCTTTACATTTTTTGCAAAATCAATGTCTAAGGAATGAGATTGATTCCTTTTGTAGTCACCCGTGTGACGTTCACATTCAAATAAGCAGGAAAGATGCGCTCAAGATTACTTCAAGCCAGACAGCTGCAAATATACCCAACAGGTTTACTGAAGACATTAACAAATGGGGGCTGACCAGAAAACACCCTGTAGTTCTTACAGACAACGCTGAAAATATGGTTTGTGCAGTGAAGATAATGCAGCTCATGCATGTCTGCTGTGTCACGTCTGCTTGCTCGAGTGAGCCTACACTTTTTCACTTTTCAAAAGTTTGCACTTTTGGGACAGTTTTGTTCACATCTCATGTTTAAACTGTCTGATTTACAAGTTTGCAATTTGTGTTTAATGTGACAGGAAAAAACAAAATACATGAGTATTTTGAAACACAGTTGAATCACTTTTATTGTTGTAAAAACAGAACGAATCGAAATGAATCGATTCAGACCTGTATGAATCAAAATCAAATTGATTCAGGAGTTTGGCGAAAATACCCACCCCTATATATAATAGCCCTGAAATTAATATTTTTCCTGATATTTCACAAGTCTGCTGTAATGACAATTACAAATCATTATATGTCATTTTTTATATAATAATAATAATAATAATAATAATAATAATTCAACTTTATTGATCTTACACTGGAGAAATTTACCTCTGCATTTAACCCATCCCCTTGGGGAGTTAAGGGTCAGGGGTTAAGGGTCTTGCTCAGGAACCCAGATTGTAGACTGTGGGGATCCAACGGGGTTCTTGCAACCTTCTCAGAGCACAAGCGCACTGCTCTAACCACAAGCCCAACTCAAAATATTTTTGCCTTTCTGTAAACAATGTGGAACTGATTGGATTTTAGCCATTTAAAAAAACATTAAAAAAAAAATTATCATGGAATGAAATGTTAGATGATTAAATCTTTTTTTTTTTTTAGGTATATTTAAGTGTGGATAATCTGCTGTACATCCTGAGGCGATGGTACTGTGGAGTTTAAAGCACGCTGTGGAGAATTCACAACTGGGAGAAGGAAAACCTGTTTGAAACGTCTCATTCAAAACAGACCCAGAAAAAACAAAGGATGTGACAAAATGTTAAGTGGCCCATATCTGACTTTCTTACAATTTGTAGTATTTCTAACATGCCCCCATGATGCTCACTTTTAGCTCTTTGGCTAATAATACGCCTCAGCAGCCGCATTGCCTCCGGACCGAACGGCCCTGCTGGGATTGTTACTCTGCAGTTTGATTGCATAATTGCAGCCAACAGCGCTGTGTGTCAGCCACCATCTCATTGCTTTGCACTTGAATTGAAATCTCCCCTCAGCTATTAGCGACTCTCTGCTCCGACGTGCCTTTACAGTAGCTGTCTCGCTCTGCCCGGCTCTGTGTCCGTCAGCTTTCTCGTCTCCCGTTTTGAGGATTATAGCCTACTTTTCTGCTCTTAAAGCTGAGAATACACACATCTGATCTGCTCTTCTTTTTCTGTCTCTGTTCACAGATGGTTCACAGCCATGAAGGAGCACTGACTGAAGGTTTGTTTAAAGTTTAAGGGAGTTTATTTTTAGCATTTTGCTGGTAGTGAAACTCAGGAATAGAGTGTGACTGGACTGCTTGTGTTTGCTGACCAGAAAGATGAATGCAAGGAGAAGAGGAGGGAAGCCAAACAGAGGAGGAGGAAGGTTTAACAAGCCAAGAGGAGGTGGAGGAGGCGGTGGAGGTGGAAGTCGGAAGGGAGGAGGAGCTGCTCGCTGGGACGATGATGATGATGATTTCAGCCTTGATTTTGGACCGTCTCGTTCCAGCAGGTAATAAGGCACAACTAAAAATCTACTGCTTTCATACTTAATTTAGTTTTTTCTTTTATTTAAACCTACCTCTTTCTCCTCAGAGCTCCAAAAGGACGCGGCGGTGGCGGTGGCAGCCGTGCCAGGGGGAGAGACGAAGGACGAGGAAGGGGATTAAGAAGTGATAGAAAGCCTCTCCCCAGGTCCTTGGTGAATACCAGGATCCCTCCAAAACCAGGCAATGGCAACAGGCCAGAGACCAGCAGCATGCCCTTACAGAGGATCCATATGACCAGTGACAACCAAGAAAAGCTGAAGGAGTTACTGCGGGAACTACAGACGCAGGATTTTGATGAGCCTTACGAGTGAGCAAACCCTTCTAAACGTGCATTTTTAATCAATTAGAAAAAGGGTTAAAAAAAAATAATCATTTTTTTGGCTCTTTTTTTCTTCAGTGATACTGGCTCCGATTATTCAGATAAGGAGGATGAGGAATTTGATAAACTGGACCACCGTGATGAAGGCCAGTTTTGGGTCACCAATGATGAGCCTGTGGAGCGAGCAGAGAGCCCTGCTTATGACCCAGAGGAGGAGGAACGCCCCACACCTGAACCCATCATCTCTTTATTTGCCATCGGAAAACTCTGCAGGTAATCACATGATGGCGCTCATGATCTTTAAAGCTCAATTAAGGCCAAAAACCACTACTGCTGCTCCTGTATCTGGGTTTCAATGCATGTTATTTAATGCATAATTATCGAAAGCTGCATATTTCATTAGTCACTTTCTACCTTGCATGTTTCTTCTTTGTTTCCTTCGCTGCTTCCGTTTCTTCCTGCTGTCCTGTTTACCTTGTGCCTTTCCATCTTTCTTTCAAAATTAAACTGTATTTTGTTAAATTTGTGCTTCCATTTGAGCAAAGAACTGAGTTACTGTAGTCTCTCAATGAATTTGAAAAAGAGTCTGCAAGGTGTTGCTCTTTGGACCTTTTACTTTAATTGACTTTAATTAAATTCAATGTTATAAAACAAAGATATAATAAAAATTCCAATATTTATTGGATATTCACAGTAAATTTCCACCACAATTTGACACTAAAAGATGCTTATATTTATATAAATTTATTATTCTTGAGATCAGGATTGAAATGTTATTTTTATTTCAAACACAATTTTCCGTAAATATCAATACCCCAGCTGTATTTATCCTCTTTTTTTTTTAAGCTATCAATGCTTTTATTTTAAATCCTTTCACATAAAATGGCAGTCAAGCAGATATTTATCAAATATATGGTCTTATTTTTAGAAGTTGTGGCTCAGAACACATTTTATTTAGCAGGACTGATAAATAAAATGGCTTCTCTGATGCAAACTCCATTAAATTACAAATAAAAAACATTGTAGTAATTTATTTTCAGTAACCTTTTTGTTTTCCCGCTATAAAGATATGGCTTTGACCGAGAGAGAGCCAAACAGGCTCTGGAGTCCGGTGGAGGAGAATTTGGGGCGACCTTGGAGCAGCTCCTCCTTCAAGTCTTCAGCGAACGCTATGGACAGAAAGCCGTTTTCCCTGATGACCTCCAGGGGGTGCCGATGGATGAATGCCTGAGCCAGAGGCAGGAGGAAGCCCTGGCGCTTGCTGCTATTTATGGAGAGCGCTTCACGGAGCGAATCGCCAACTCTGTGTGGACGGTTTCTTTGGATGTGCCGTTCCTCTCAGAGAAACCAGCTAAAATCACAGGAGCAGCTGTGAGCAAAAAGAGCCGTGAGGTCTGCAAATTCTACCTAAAAGACCGCGGCTGCCGCTTCGGCGACAAATGTCGGTTCAGGCACGAACTCCCAGGAAAGGAAAAGTCTGTGACTGGTTCCTCGGACCTGGATGGCCCAAGCATGCCTGGCATCAGCAGCTATTCCCCTCCAGAATATGAGCTGGAGGTCCGCTTCCCTAAAGGAAGCCGTTATCCTCATCAGGCGCCGATAGTGGCTTTCAGCACCAATGATGAGTCCGTTGGAGCTGCGGGGAGACTCTGTGTCACCGAGAGGTTGTTCGAAGAGGCGCTGTCTGCGGCGAAAAGCGGCGAGCCTGTCGTTTACACCCTGATCACCTTATGTGAGGATGAGCTCAGCATGAAGGAGCTTCTAGCTCTCAGCCATCACAAATACAGCACACCTCCCCCCATGTTGGTACCACAACCCACCTCTCTGTCCATCGCAAAGAGTAAGAGTGTGAGGAGCGGCGCCTCAGAGGAGAGCAGGAGTAGCAGCGCAAACAGCAGGAGGGCCGCCCCACCCGCTACCCAGAAAACATCAGATGGTGAGTCATCAAGAAGCCCAGATATCTGACTTTTTTTCACCTCTATATACTGACGCTTCCTGATTTTCTTTTTAGTGAAAGAGAACGGAGAGGCAGAGGAGCCTGAAGAGGAGGTGGAGGTTGAAGCTGTCCCAGTCGAGACGGAGAGCTACGTCAACCTGAGGAAGAAGATGGAGAGCAAGCACAGTCAGAGGGTGGAGAACCTTCTGCCGGAAAATGCCAAGCTGTGTCGGGAATTCCAGAGGAAACAGGTTGATCTACTGGGAAAAAAAAATCTTCCTAACATTATAGGTAAATTTGGATCCTGAAGTCTTATTTTTTATTTTTTATCTCTAATTCAGTCTTCGAGGCGCTTTAAATCCATGCTGGAGCAGCGGAGGAGCCTTCCAGCTTGGCAAGAAAAAGAGCAAATCCTGGATGAGCTGAACAGGTGTCAGGTTCTGGTGGTCAGTGGAATGACGGGGTAGGTGATCCAATAAAAGCTCCGTTAGTCTCTTCTTTTTCTGTTCTTTAAACCTTTTATCCCCTGCAGGTGTGGTAAAACCACTCAGATTCCTCAGTTCATCCTGGACGCCTCTCTGTGCGGCCCCGCCCCAGACGTGGCCAACATCATCTGCACCCAGCCTCGCCGTATTTCTGCCATCTCCGTGGCTCAGAGAGTCGCACAGGAGCGCGCCGAGTCTCTGGGGAACTCTGTGGGCTACCAGATCCGCCTGGAGAGCGTCAGGGTATGCACACGTGCCGGCTTATATCTCTCGTAAAATGCACTGCTTCCTGACTCCCCGACATTTTTTATCAGACATCTGCCACCAGGCTGCTGTACTGCACCACAGGCGTGCTGCTCAGAAGACTGGAGGGCGACGCCGACCTCAGGGGCGTCTCGCACGTTATCGTGGATGAGGTGCACGAAAGAACGGAAGAAAGGTCAGCTATTCAGACGCCTTTATATGCAAAAACTGTAACGTTTTTTAATCTTCATCTGTTTGTTTTCACATGCAGTGACTTCCTACTGTTGGTGCTAAAGGATCTAATTACAAAGAGGCAAGACCTGAAGATTATTTTAATGAGTGCCACCCTTAACGCCAACCTCTTCTCAGAGTATTTCTACAACTGTCCCACCATCCATATACCGGGTACTCGCTCTGATATGCAGTAAAAAACATGGCGCCGCTTCTCATTCATCAGTTTAATCCACCTTGTTCTTCTCCAGGACGTACTTTCCCTGTTGACCAGTTTTTCCTTGAAGACGCCATCGCTAAAACTGGGTAACCACTTCCCCTTCTCTTCTAATTAAACTGAGATTCGATTCAACATTTTTGGACTTGATGAGTTTGGGAAAGAAGTCTGAGTAAATATTGAAATAAAAATGTGTGGCCATCCTTTCTGATGCGTCTCCAGCTATGTCATTGAGGACGGCAGCCCGTATTTACGCTCAGGGAAACAAAATTCGTCTTCCACGAGTGGGCGAGGAGGTAAAGGTGATCCGAGGAACATGGTGGACGATTTAGGCGATGACGTGTGGAACTTCATGTCTTTCTATAAGAAAGACTTTGTTAAAGACTCTGTTCCAGACCAGCAGCTCAACCTGCAGGAGCTCACAGTTCGATATAAAGGTGAGTTTAGAAGAAGTGAGCCTTCTGCACCCTTAAATCACTCCTCGGGTTTAATTATCTGCTTTTGCTTGTGTAGATACGAAAAAGTCTGTCCTTAAAACTATTGCTGCGATGGACCTGGACAAGATCAACATGGACTTGGTGGAGAGTCTGCTGGAGTGGATAGTGGATGGAAAACACAGCTACCCACCAGGTACCACTTTATCACACTCAGGTTATATCCAGACACTTTGTAGAAACCAGGTATCTAAAATTCCTTATTGGTTTTATTGCAGGTGCGGTGTTGGTGTTCCTGCCGGGTCTGGCTGAGATTAAAATGCTCTATGAGCAGCTGCAGTCCAACAGGATTTTTAACAACAGGCGAACATCAAGGTTTGTGAGTTTTATACCAATTAATGGAAAAGTTAAGGTTTACAGTAACACTGCTGGGATATTTAACATCACCTCTGGTAAAGATATGTGGAAAACATTCAAAAAGATTCACTTTTCGTGCTTTAGCTTAACTTATTATTTGATAAAAACAAGTCTTTAATTTGCTGAGGAAGATTCTCAGTCATCCAGGTCATAGTCATTCCGTAGAAGTTAAAAAAAAAAATTCCCTGGACTTGGTTTCAGGGTCTTCAAATCTTGGAAACCAAGTCCAGTGAATTTCTTTTTTACTTTTACGGAAAGTCTTTAATTTCTGTATAGTTATTCAGTGATGAGAAATGGCAAAAATTAAAAGTATTATTTATTTATTTATTTATTTTATGCATAAAAGTCCATAATCGCTTACATCCCCTAAATTTAATGTTTAAAAGGTAGCTGAAGCAGGTGTTTAATTTAACAAAACTTCAGTTGAGCCTGACATTATCTGTCAAAAGTACGGTGGAGGATCTGTGATGCTGTGGGGCTTTTTGATATAATAAATGAGTGGAAAAAAAATAAACCCACATTGAATATAAACCTGTAGCCTTTATAAAAAAAACAGAAGGTGTCGCTTGGTTTTTCAGCAGGTGAAAGATCCAAATCACATGCTTTAATGAATGTAGAAATGGGTCACCAGAAACTAAGGTAACCTTTTTCCAGACTCTGGCTGTGCCCGAATGTCCGCCCTAACCCCTAGATCCCTCCTTCACTATATAGAGTGGGAACAATATAGTGGACTTTACTATATTCACTACTGTTCACTCCCCGTTGGTCGCGTGACTCCACCTCCCCATACGGTGCCTGCGCCATCTTTGATATAAGTTGCCGCTGTCAAGTAGCAACAGCCATTGGCGACAGTGGGCCACTGTGATAGCAAATCCCATAATGCTTTGCAAGGAGAACTATCTTAGCAATGCATTCCGGGATATATCTGCTCTTCTAGTGACCATGGATGATTATTACTTTTATAGGGATGGAAATCGAAAACCGGTTCCTGTTCAGAACCGGTTCCGTGTGGATCAATTCCATGGTACCGTTTGGCAGCTCGCTTAACGATTCTCGTAACGATTCCAGGCAGCACCAGAGCCTAGCTCTGGGCAGCACGACTTACGGCATGTTTTTTACGCAAGTTACGCACACGGCATTCAGTAGGCAAGTACGACGTGACCAGGAGTAAGTCTAGCAAAGCAAAACAAAAGCAGTCAAAGAGATCGAAAGTTTGGCTTCATTTTAAGGAAGAGAAAGATGGCAAGAAGGTGCTTAACCATCATTGCAAAGTGGCAATAACATCCGCGGGAGGAAATACATGTGCAGAAACGCCTGCGCACACAACATGGCATCCATTGAACAAATGCCGTGTTTTTGATGCTTCCGGACAGAAGCTAAAATTACAACCAGCCATGAAGGCCATGAAGGCATTGCTAGCATGTTTAATTAGAACTACTGGTAGCTGGAATGCTTACATGATTTCTAGCTATTACAATGGATGGAAGCATGCAATGAAGTTGCTCCGCAGTTCAGGGAGCGAGAGAAAGGTGACGCTTGTTTATTTAAATCAGGGGGAGATGAGTTTATTTCCAGTAATGCTACAGTAATGCTTTTTCATTAAACGGATGCCTTCTCCATTAGATTTAGATGACTGGGATGAGACGGGTAGCCTGGCTGGCTCAGAGGCTGGCAGCTCCCGTTCACTGCCTTCTGTTTTCTCCGAGGCAGGCAGAAATAGAATCTCCCAGGCGAAGGTAGACGAAAGTCACCGTGCGCTTACCAAGTTCATTGTTTCACAGAACCGATAAGAGAATCGATAAAGAATCTAATCGTTTCACAAAATCGATAAGGAATCGAATTGTTTTACAGAATCGATAAGGGAATCGGAATCGTGAAAATCTTATCAATTCCCAACCCTATACTTTTCATTGTGGAAAATTTCGAGTCCACTACTCATTCATCCACTAGATGTTCGGACACTCATTTCAAATGGCGTAACCACTATATAGGGCACTATATAGTGGTTACGCCATTTTAAATGAGTTGACAAACAGGATGCAGCCTCAGTCTTTTAGAAAATCTTTATATTAAATCAAATAAAGAAAAGAGAAGCTGTCCTGTCCTGTGCTTATTTTGTATTTAAGATAATAGCTCCTGCAATAAAAAGATAAATTTTAAGATCTTTGGACAACTACATGATAGTCGGCTCGTGAAAAAGGAAAATGAAGCTCATTAGTTTGCAGATGCAACACCTGCTGCGTTTGTCCCAACTGTCAGGTGTGTGGTGTACCCCCTCCATTCAACCTTATCCAACGAGGAGCAGCAGGCCGTCTTCAGCCGCCCTCCTGAGGGCGTCACGAAGATCATCATCTCCACCAACATCGCTGAGACCTCCGTCACCATCGACGACGTGGTTTACGTCATTGACTCTGGCAAGATGAAGGAAAAGAGGTCAGCTGTGCATTTCCCTTAGATTAATCACACTTAATCCTCGCTAAAATGGTCTGAGACGGCTCCATGCTGCGCTGCTTGTTCTCAGGTATGACGCATCCAAAAGCATGGAGAGCCTGGAGGACTCGTGGGTGTCCAGAGCCAACGCGCTGCAGAGGAAAGGTCGAGCAGGTCGCGTGGCCTCTGGGGTTTGCTTCCATCTCTTCACAAGCCACTGCTTCCACCACCAGCTGGCTGAGCAGCAGCTGCCTGAGATCCAGAGAGTCCCTCTGGAGCAGCTCTGCCTCCGGTAGCGTCCTCACCCAACGCCGTTTGCCTTCACTTAGAGGGTTTATGATGTGAAACCACTTTTTTCTCATTTCTTTGACAGAATTAAGATCCTGGATTTGTTTGCCGAACAGCCGCTGGAGTCGGTCTTCTCTCGGCTCATCGAGCCCCCGGCTGAAGGCAGCCTGGACGCTGCCAGGCAGCGTCTCCAGGACCTGGGTGCTCTGACCGCAGATGAGAAGCTGACCCCGCTGGGCTACCACCTGGCCTGCCTGCCTGTCGACGTGCGCATAGGAAAACTGATGCTGTTTGGCGCCATTTTTCGCTGCCTCGACCCGGCGCTCACCATCGCCGCCAGTCTGGCCTTTAAATCTCCATTTGTAAGCAAACATGACACTCTAGATCTATATTTTATTTAGTACTGTCATTTTGAGTTTATTATAAGAGGTTTGGACATGTGCAATGTTTCCAGGTGTCTCCGTGGGATAAGAGAGAGGAAGCTGGCGAGAAGAAGCTTGCCTTCTCATTGGCTAACAGTGACCATCTGGCTTTGTTACAAGCATACAAGGTACCGACTCTGCTCACAATCTGATTATCTTTATTTCTGTTTACAGGTTGTCTTTAAAAAGAAGATGAATTCCATGTTCTTTAATTATCTCAGTGACTCCTCCAATCATTTTCTATCCTGTAGAATTATTAGTCTGTTTTCCATGATTTCTCTTGCTGTCTGTAGTAGTGTGCGAAGTTTTACTTAGAAGCCGTGTGACGGATCATCTCTGTCCCTGGCAGGGTTGGTGCTGCGCTGCAAAGAACGGTAACCAGGCCGGCTTCCTCTACTGTAGGGAGAACTTCCTGTCCTGGCGCAGTTTACAGGTGAGAAAGTAGCAGCAGAGCCTCAGATCAAAGCAATCTTTACAGATAAATGTGTTGTTCATAATGTGAAATCCTTTTATGAACCTCCAAATCTTCAACGGCGTGCCCCATTCAGGAGATCGCCAGCCTGAAGAGACAGTTTGCAGAGCTGCTGTCGGACATCGGCTTCATTAAGGAGGGATTGAGGGCCAGAGTTATTGAACGTCTTTCCTCAAAGGGAACGGATGGTGTTTTAGAGGCTACTGGACCTGAGGTGAATCATATATACTCACTGAATTCATCTTTTTGTCTAAAAAGTGAACAGCACCTTTAAGGTTTGTCATATTCTCCCTCCTAGGCCAACCTTAATTCGGATAACATCCGTCTGATGTCTGCAATGCTGTGTGCAGCTCTCTATCCAAACGTCGTCCAGGTGAATCACCTTTTCAAATCTCAGCTCATAGCAGCGACTTCACAATGAAGTGACGCTTGATCCCTCTTTTGATCCAGGTACGAGCACCTCAGGGGAATTACAAGATGACCAGCAAGGGAGCAATGAAGATGCAACCGAAAGCCAACGAGCTGCGCTTTATGACCAAGAACGACGGCTGCGTCCACGTTCACCCATCGTCTGTTAACTACACGGTGAGCTGGGGCTTCACGAAACGACTGTTTCCCATTCAGGAAAATGTAATAATATTCTTTCCTCTCTTAGGTCCGCCACTATGACAGTCCCTACCTGGTTTACCACGAGAAGGTAAAGACGAGCCGCATTTTCATCAGGGACTGCAGCATGGTGTCCGTCTACCCGCTGGTGCTGTTCGGAGGGGGTCAGGTCAACGTGGAGCTGCACAAAGGAGAGTTTGTCATCTCCCTGGATGACGGGTGGATCCGATTCGCTGCAGCTTCGCATCAGGTCCCAGAGCACCTACATACAGCTTAAACATTTTCTTTTCTCCCCTGCTTAGAACTTGGGTGTTGAATCCCATTCAGATCCTCTCAAAAAGTTAAGATCTCTACCAACCAACCATCGTTTGTGTTTCCCAGGTGGCTGAGCTGGTAAAGGAGCTGCGCTGGGAGCTGGACCAGCTGCTGGAAGATAAAATCAGGAACCCAAGCATGGACCTATGCACCTGTCCCCGTGGTTCTCGCATCATCCGCATGATCGTCCAACTTATAACCACTCAGTAACTCTCCAGCTGGAAGCCTCACGATCCCCCTAAGGGCTTAAATGAGTGGAGCTCTGCCATGGACTATAAATAAATATATTGTCAAAGGGAAACTCTGGTATTTTACTTCACTAATTAAGACATTGGATGCATGAATTTATGTTACTGCATAAAGGGGAAAAAATGCTTTAAAAAAAAAAACACCTATGCAGATGATGAAGTCTTATTTATTAATCTTTCATGTTTTGATTCCATGCACTGTTTTCCTGCACTTGATGTCAAGTAAACTTTGTATACAGCAGTTTTATTTTGGGTTGTGTGTAACACAACACTGTTTTCTTGGATCCATATTGGATTTTCTTCATTTTTTTTTATGTGACTGCATGCAAATGTGTATTTGTACTGCACGACTGAGTGATCCAAGAGCTGCTGCATGGCGTTGAGATGTTTTTTAAATCTGCTGAATGTATTTTTCTGTCATAATTACACTTTATTATGTGAATGGAAAGGTTTTGGAGTGAAGGCGGGAGACGGTGTCTGTTTCTAAAGACAACTGTTGTTTTTGCAAGCGATAAAATCCACTCAACAGTTCCTTGCAAATAAAGCTTTGAGGTTTATCTGATTTACAAATACAGTACATCGAGCCGGCAAAAAGAAAAGGCTAAATACGAATTCCAAAAAAAAACATTCTGTAATTGAATGCATCACCTAAGCAAACTGTCAGAATTAAGACATTAAAGAAATGTATTTGTTGATTTTTTTTTTTTTTTCTTTGTGGTTAGCTTAAATACCAGCAAATGAAACAGAAAACAAACCCTGAATCATTTCAGTAAAGTCTAAGCTGCAGGTGAGAAACCTATTTTTTAAGTATTTGCAAACACACTCATTACTTTTATCTATTTATCAAATTCAAAACTAAAACCCAATAGAACAGTTTTTGCTGCAACAAATCAGCAATTATTTATTTTGCATATCGTGCATAACAGCAAAATAAACTTTGGAATGTAAACATGGATATGCAGACTTGGGTCTGTTAATTTTTTATTTTAATCTGAAAAATATATATTTTTCACTTTTTTTTTTTTTTTTTCCTCAGGCTTTACAATGCTTTTCATGTGGCAAAGTTTAGTTAGGAGGATTTCCAATATTATTAAAATCCCAGATGCATTTCATGTTGAAATGTGAAATATAAAAACATGTTTTCCTTTCATTCACTGATTTGCATCAGATTGAATAAAAGGAAACAACTTACCAGTAGAACCTACCAGCAAAGACTGTCAAAGCCTATTAGGGTGAACCCTGTTTTTTTTATGAATAAATTTGAGAAACCATTAAAAAAAGGTCCCTTTTTTTTATCTAGGAATACATTTTTTTGATCAGTGCTGCTCAGCTTTTATTAACAGTGCATGTTTACATAGAAATAGATTGATGCTGAACTAAAGAAGGTTTAAAGAACAGATTTTCTTTTTATTTGCCTCATTAAAAGAGAACAACATAGCTTTTGTGTGAAACAAATCCTAGTTTTAGGAGTGGACACATCAGCATACCTAGAACCAATGGATGTTTTTCACCAAATTTAAATTAAACTCATCAGGTTTGTTTTCCGAAGAGAGTTGTGGATTTATTTTGCATTTCATTTTCCCAACAGAAACAGTGCAGAGGTCGCAGGATTCCATGCCGCCTCTGCGGTCTCCAAGCCAACAGGATGCAAACATATGGGTTATCACTTCTCACGAGGACCCGTTTGGTTGCCACCATAAAATGTGCCAAGCCCACTGGTAAGAGATAATTTTCTGCTCATATTTAATATTAGAAGTATCTCATGATATGTTTATCATGCGTCTTCCAGATATATAAAAGTATCTCATTATCTTTTTACTATGGTAAAATATTTTAAGTTTTTTTCTATTATTTTTAAAGCCTGTTATTGTATATACAGAAAAATCACCACGAATTATCTTTCCTGACAAACCCATAAAGCCCAGATTCCTCAGCTCAGTCTGCCAAAAAGACTGGGAGCTCTACCAAATTCACTAAGATGGAGGTGGACATCTTCAGCCCTGCAGCCATAGAGAGCCTCTGCTACATCTGTCACAATGCAGCAGACTGCTTGGAGTATAGGGGGTTTGGGTGGCCAAATCTCCAAAAGAACAAGAAGAAAAACAACGATCCGAAAAACAACGATCCGATCTGCTAACCACTAAAGGGTAATAGTGCCATCTATTGAAAGAACAGATTATAGTGAAAACTCTAAATAATGAGACAGAGTTGTAAAGTCATTTTCTATAACTTTATTAAAGGCTTAAGGATGTAGAACAGCGTTCATCAAAACGTGTCAAAATGTTTGGCAGCTTTTGCGTAGCTTTTGCAATGCACTTCAAGCAAAATCATCACACTGCATTACGGAAAAATCAGGCAACCAGTGCCGCCAACTTGGACTTGAAGTGATTCCCACCAATTAGCTGCATTATTCTTTAAATCCAGTTACCGCACTGTTTACTCAATGAGGAAGGCTACATTGGGAACAAGGATTTATAACTGAGGTGGGAAACGCTTGTCCTGGAATTACTTATATTTTTATACACATTTACAAATGGACATTTGCAAACGCAAACCCCACAGAGTCGATGAAACCCAGTGGAATAAATAATCTCAGTGGAAGATGTCTCCTCTTGTTTGTTGCACAATCCTGTTTTGGTTACTCTGGTGGCTTCTTCTTGGCCTCCACGTCCTTCTTAAAAGCTTCAATTTTCTTGGCTATATTGGGAACCTAAGCAGAGGTCAAAATTCACACTTAGAATCTGGTTATTTAAGTAAAAACCACCATAATTATCAAATAAGATAAAGAATACTTGGTTTAATCTGGATGAGCAGGCTTTATACATACTGATCAAACAAAAATTTTAAGTCTAATATATCAAAAGTTTCATTAAGGGTAGATAATTTAATAAAAGGTGGGAAACCTACAAAAAAGAAATAAAGGAGTAATGTGGAAGGATATAAAAGAAGAAATAAGAAGTATAGAAAGAAGGATGCAAGTAAGAAAGGAAGGAAATAAACTAGGAAGAGAGAAGATTTAAAAAGGCAATAAGGAAAAGAGAATTTAAGGTAAGCACAAAAAATGTAAAAAAATAAAATAAAAAAAGAAGTAAACAATGGAGTTGATGACAAGATCTAGAAACAATATATTCATAAAAATTAAGAAACAGCTTACTTCATAATTTTGAGCAAGGTACATCCCCACAACATTCCCCAACGTGAAACCAGCCTGTAAGGAAAAAAATAATACATAAGTTTTATTACAGTTAATAAGAAAGGCACAATCATCTAATGTTGAGCACCAAACTTGGTTGAATCTTATTGAGCTTTTCTGACATCTTAATATTTGATATATACTTGATATTTTCTCCTTGTTTTTTGTAACTTTAACAGATCTATTAGCATGAAGCGCTAACAGCTAACATTTACTCTATGGTAGCTACGGATAGCATCTTGGAAAACGGAGGATGTCTGGCATAAAAAGAAAACAAAACTCACCAAAAACTGTAACATGACGAAGTTGCTTAAGTTATTAAGTAACACACCGATTATATAAACTTTATAGCTTTAAAAGAGGAGGTTTTGTCAAAGTTAAATGATCCAAACCAGCTAACTGATAAAGCTAGCCCGTCTTTCAACTTCTACGCATGCGCGTGAAAAATGACCTTCGCTTCCGTTAGTCATCGCAGCTGATTTGTAGTCTTTTGGGTCGTTTCCACTCTAAGAACTACAACTCCCAGCTCTATTCTTACTCTGCCGTGGTTCCTTTTGGGAAAGGGGAAGGTAGTTCACTTATTAAGAGTTTTAAAAAAAGGAGAAATGGCAAAAGAGGTGGAACGAAAATAAGAAAGGGAGAGGATTATATAAGGTACAACAATTTATATTAAATAGAATCATTAATGAGAGAAACAGAGGGGGAAGAAGTAATAATCATCAGAGTGGGTCTACCTGTTTAAATGACAATTTATATTTAATAGGGAGGAAAAATAATGATGAATATGAAGGATGTGGAGAAAAGAAAATGTAGAACACGCACTGATGAACTGTACAACTAATGAACATGAAAGGGAGTAATTAAGACGTATGGTTGGAAAGACAGGCCAGGAATGGAGCCTTAAAGGAATATTGGGCAATAAGGGAAATATAAAGGATATTCACAGATTAAGGAAAGCATTATTTATTTATATACAGAACACAAAATTAAAAAAATAGAAATTGATGTAAAGTAATGTTGCTACACGCTCATGTCGGTAGGTGGCGGTATACACCTCAAAGTTGCTTGCGATTCGCCATAATAGAAAAGAAGAAGAGTAAGAATGGTTGTTGACACTCCTTACCAGTTGGTGGCGGTAATGCTCACCTAACGTTTTTGCCAACTGCCATAAAAAATTCAAGAAGAAGTAGAATGGTGGTTCTAGGGGGACATTGAATGACTTTGGCTCCATATCGATAAATAGTCTGTTTAAAGTCCGTCTAACAGCCAATATGGAGGCTCTTATCCCCGTAATAAACAAGCTCCAGGATGTGTTTAACACCGTGGGGACGGATATCATCCAGCTGCCGCAGATTGCAGTGGTGGGGACTCAGGTAAAACACTGCTTGGGTTGATAGCAGCTGTCATGCTAGTCGATAGCCGCTTAACCTTGCTTCAAAAAATGCACAAAAACAAGCCAAACACTATAATTAGAGAGTGTTTGATTTAATTACTCCATAATATATATTTGAAAGCTGTAAAGATTGATAGTCATGGCGAAAACAGTTGTTTTTATTAGAGCTGATGCGGCTAACAATGTCTACAGAGGCTGTGGTAAAAATACTCCATCAGCCTACAATCTTAAATTAGCCCCTGCTATCTAAAAGAGGCCAGTTAATGAGTGCTGGTGTGTCTGCAATGTCTCTACGTCATCAGAGCAGTGGAAAGAGCTCAGTGCTGGAGAGCCTGGTGGGCAGGGACCTGCTGCCCCGTGGGACTGGCATTGTAACCAGGAGGCCCCTCATCCTTCAGCTGGTCCATGTAGATCCAGGAGATGGAAGGAAGAATGAGGATGGAGGTGGGTGCTAGTAGGAAACTCCTCTCTTTTCTTATTATTGATGTTGTTTAATTGCAGAAAACTTTATTTAAATCAGGTGAAACCCTTGGCTGATTTGAAAAGATAGTAAGAAGGTAATTGTTTTGTGGCCTTTGACAGCAACTAAGTAGTATTAGTAATTGTGATTGCTGTGTAGGTGCTGTATCTTTTCAAAAACATTTTGAACAACCTAAAGCTTCGTTCCCGTATCCGTCATGAATTAAACGGTGCAAGAATGACATCCATACACCTTAATATGCCAGAGTTGCAGGCATTTTATCCACACAACATCACACAAGCAATTAGGAAAGGACAGTAATGGGAGACTGTGGCTGAATAACACATCACTGCTTCTCCCAAAGTGTTTGATGTACAAGCATGAAACTTGGCACATATATCATCATCAGACCTGTATTATTTTTTTGATGTCTTGTATCAAATCAGTCAAATTTCCAACTGAAATCTTTTACATCGTTACCATGGAAACATCCTTTTGCATAGAAATATGAAAGTTGGTATAATCGTTCCTCAAAGCCGGCTTATTTTCACGGTTATGCTTAATTTATCATTTATGGTTTGACCCGGCCGCTATGTCATTTGGGGGCCTCAAAGGAGTACATTTTAAAACCAAAATCTTTAAAAATTCTGCTTTTTATTTTTACATCGTCACCATGGCCACGTCCTCTTAAGGAGACATGAAATTTGCACTGTTGTTCATCAACAACTGCGGATTCTGTACCTTTTACCCTTTTTGTTGTATTAATCCTTGTTAAACTCAGCATTTTACACATCCTTTACATTTTGCAAATTTCACACTTTTCTTTTACAAAGGACTTTTTCTTTTTAAGAATATTTTCAGTGCAACTTCTGTCAATTTCCAGGTAAATAGATGCTTTAGGACTTTTTCTTCTGGTTAATCAAATTTCATGAAAAGTAAGATGATTGTGTTTCTGCCATTACTCTGCCAAATGATTCTACCCTAAAAAATCTTCAGAAGATTCAATAGTTTTCTGCAGTTTGAAGTTTCTGACTTCCTATCACATTTTTATATGTTCTTCAGCTAATTTCTGCTATTTTTCCTTTAATCAGTTCCTTTGGCCAGATTTTCTTTTTTCATTTAGCAGAAAAAAGCATTCCCACTTTCTAGTTATTATTGATGTTGTTGAATTTCAGAAAACTTTATTTAAATCATCTGAAACCCTATGCTGATTTGAAAAGAGATTATGAAGGTATTTGTTTTGTGGCCTTTGACAGCAACTAAAGTTAGTAAGTTAGTAAAGTTTTCAGTTCAACTTCCCTTTCATATTTTTATCCATCATATATATCTTTTTTTATAATCATCTTATTTTCATGCCTAATTTTATTCTCTTTAATCATTAAACATTGCCTGTATAATAATCCTGTTAAATAAGAGACTTCAGCTGTTATATAGATGGACACATTGTATATACTGTATATACCCCCATGCACCTTTTTCTCTTTCTGGCAACTTCTCCTTTTTGACTGTTGAGCCGATGTAAGAGTTAATTTCTTCACTGTGAGATCAGTAAAGTCAACCAATCAATTTGTAATGCCTTTATGCCCCCTGAAATCTTCTATTTGAATAAACTTGCCTTTCCTTTTTCAGTTGGCATTTAGTTGCCATGAGTGAGCCTGAACAGCCCTTTTATAGAAAGCTTTCCTTCATGCCCTGGATTGTGTGAAAAAGCATTTAAATGTTTTGCTTCTATCCTTCTTTGTGTCGGTTCTTCCTTTTTTCTCTCTCCTGTTTCTTGCTTTCTTTCCTTGCATCCTTGATTCTTTTCTTTGATATCTGTATTTCAAAACTCACAGTTCATTTTACATTTTTAAATATTTCTAGATGAACTCAAGGTGAAGTTAAGTCTGTAAAGTATTTTTATATTTTCTATTTTAACCAATACATGTGTAGGAACCCTTTATAGAGGTGTTGACAGGTGTTGAGGATAAATAGTCAAGTGCATTTGATCAGCAGTTGTGTGGAATCCTGGGTAAACTTCATAACTGTTAAATATTTCCTTACTATCTGAGTCGAGTAATAATTTTTAAAGGTCTGTCTCTCTCTTCCTGGCCACATGCAGACGCTATGGTGTGAATAAAAACAGAACCTCCAGCGTTCCAGATGTCCGTACGTTTTACAGTAGAGTTTAGCTTCTTGTAGCTCAGCTACCCACACCCCCTGTTTGCAGCTGCTTAGATAAACCTCACCCTCACAGGTGGTCAGATGTTGGTCCTTGCATTAGCTGTGCTTGATTTGCCTCTTTTAGACATAAGTTTCTTTCTAGCCTTGATAAGCTTTCCTTTTTTTTTTTATCTCTGACTCTACTTTTCGTTGTGTCTCACAGGCAGAGATGTGGAGGAGTGGGGGAAGTTTCTACACACTAAAAATAAGGTATTCCCCTTCATGTGGCTGGACAGGGTAGTCTGGACTTTGATGGGAGCCTTTGTTTCATTTCTATTATTTTATCTTTTTTTTCTATTTTGCAGATCTACACAGATTTCGATGAAATCCGACAGGAGATTGAGAGCGAAACGGAGCGAGTATCAGGAAATAATAAGGTGAGATCAGGGTTTAATACAGAGTTATTGTGTTTGTGGAAAGGAAGTCACTGTGATTAGAAAAAGAGCTAAGTTTCAGTTTGATAATCTTGTGCTTCCACGAAAACACAAACATTAAATACACACATGTTAGGGTTCCTTCCCTTGGAAGTGTTGTTTTGTGCTATCTTTTTTAAATGTGTGTGCTGATCCTGAGAACATTGCTCTCCCTTAAAGCTCTCAGCGTTAATGTTGCTGTTTGGGACAAAATAATCAATAAAACTACGAGCCGCTCTGCAGCAGCTACAAGGCCTCATGGGAGTATTTATTGTTTGCTTGCATAACATTTAAAGTTCCTCATGCATCTTTTCATTGGCCGAGTAGATATTTAGCCCTCATACTGCAGCAGAGGTTTATCTTTGAACGGTTAAAATATGCTAAAGAGCAGAGGTCTGCAGCTTTTGGGTGAAACGCTTTTGAAATACCTGTTTGTTTTGTTCAAAGGTTTAATTTACTAAACTTCTTTTTTGTAAGGATGTCTGCATCAGTCATTGATGTTGTTTCTATGGCTTGAAAGAAAGCGCCACATCCGCACATCATCATTTACTGTCACATTGTCTGTAAAGAAAAGAAATTAGGGCTGCAGCTGACAATTATTTTGCAAATCGAGTAATCTGTTGATTATTGTTTGTTATTAATCGATTAATAATAATTAAGCCAATTATTCTTTAAAGAAGACTTTTTACAAAATAAAGTAGGTGAAATTAAAACTTTTCCACTGTAGTAGTTCTGGATAAAGCATTAACAGATAAAGTTTTTTTTAAATCTCTAATGTACTTATTATTATTATTATTATTATTATTATTATTATTATTATTATTATTATTATTATTTTTATTATTATTTATTTATTTATTTTTTTACAATTTTGGTATAATTTATGCTCGAAGTGGGTCCATCTGTCAGCTAAAGTTATGTTGTAGAGTTTCTATACACCAGTTAACGATTAATCGTTTACTAAATTAGTTGATAAGTATTTCAATAATCGATTAATCCGATAATTCTTTTCAGCCCTAAAGGAAATTATGAAATTTTAAAATAAAAGAATAATAATTTTAATTATTTCAATCAACAAGGATATTTAGATTTGTTTTAATACTATGTTGCACTTTTTTTGCTGAATAAAGTTATTTTCCTTTATTGATTTCTGTGCATTTTACATATTCAGTCACAGAAAGCTATTTTTTACTGATAATTCAACCTATTAATGAAAAAATGTCTTTTTTTTTATTATAAGAAAAAGGGGTTTTAATTTTTATTAGTTGTAACAAATGTATATTTTCTTCTATTTCTATCCAAAGTGGGTTAAAGGGCACTTATTTGATTTATTTATGTATTTTTCTTCTTTTAAAATATTCTTGATTTGAATAAATCCATGTTATTTAATGGAATTTATATCTAATCAAATACTCATAATAAAAATGTCCACAATAATTGTGCAGCTCTATATTAAGCTAAAGCTGATTTGCATTACAGCACACTCTTATTGTTTTACACTTAACATTTTTATCCTTTTTATTTGTGAATAAATGTGTAATTAAAAAAAACTCTTTAAAATGATACAAAAACACAGCTAGAACTTATTCTAAAGTTAAATTTTTTATTTTTTATTTTGGTTGTTTGCAGAAGACAAAGAGTCTTGAATTTTTTAGAAAGGAAGGAAAAAAAAAAAGATCTTAGAGTTATTTGGATAATTTAATTAGTTTTGTAGGAGAATCCAAACACTCCTTTCTTGTTTCGTCGTATTTTTAAAGCTCATTCAGCTGATTTCCATTCCTGCAGGGAATCAGTGACGATCCCATCCACCTGAAGATCTTCTCTCCTCATGTTGTCAACCTCACACTGGTGGATCTGCCAGGAATCACCAAGGTAACCCGACTTGTTTCCGGTTCTGCAGTTCCAGCTTGTAAAGCTACCGGATGCTAACGTCTTTCTAATGACCCTGTTCTTCAGGTGCCGGTGGGTGATCAGCCCAAAGACATCGAGATCCAGATAAGGGATCTAATCCTTAAGCATATCTCCAACCCTAACTGTATCATCCTCGCAGTCACTGCAGCTAACACAGACATGGCCACCTCAGAGGCCCTGAAGGTGGCCCGGGAGGTGGATCCAGATGGTATGAGGGCCTGGAGGCACAGCTTGATTTAAAAAAACAACAACACATCTTCGGTATTAATACAACATACAATCCTCACTGGCTTTTCATAAATGTGAATCATTAGGCAGGAGAACGCTGGCTGTGGTGACAAAGCTGGACCTGATGGACGCTGGGACCGATGCTATGGACGTCCTGATGGGTCGAGTCATCCCTGTCAAGCTGGGCATCATTGGAGTTGTGAACAGGTGCCTGCATCATTTAACTTTATAACTGAGCAGTTTAGCTGAGAAATAACTCTTTATACAAATTAAACAATCCAAGTATACAAATAAAACCATAAACGGCTTCATTTTTGCATCATAAAATTCATTAAGCTTAAGAAAGAGATTCTAGTCCTTGCAGATCTATTAATGCCCAAGCCTGTTCTTATTGTCATAGTTTTGTGCAATGATGCAGACTTGTTGGTGTTTCTGGTTTAAACCTGCAGGAGTCAGCTGGACATCAACAATAAGAAGTCTGTGGTCGACGCCATCCGCGATGAGCACGCTTTCCTCCAGAAGAAATACCCATCGATGGCCAACAGAAACGGAACCAAATATTTGGCCCGGACCCTTAACAGGTAAACCCACCTCAGTAATGAAGCAATAATGAACAGTAGAAGTATTAGGATACATTTTTTTTTTCATTTGGTTTATGGTTGATTTGTTTAGACAAACTTTAGGCATTTTATCCCACATGTTCAGAACTGTTCTGCTCTTATGTTATCCCCACATCATGGTGTTGTCACTATTATGCTTCACATTTTGCATCGTTTGGCTGCTTTGCTTTATCTCTGTGCTTTAAACACAATAAAAAAAATAACTAAATCAGAATAGGGCTGGGTAATTAATTGTGTTTTCATGATATTGCAATTGCAATTTAGCAAAATGCAAAGGGATGAGAGAGTTGCAGCAAGCATGCAGATCCATGCATGCAAGAGCTTTTTCACTGATAAGTTACAGTAAAGTCCTGCATCAATGGACTCATAGAAAGCAAGCTGTCAAGGTCATGAAACAACTGAAACTTCGGATGGAAACATATACATGCTTTTGTTTAGTACAAAGGAAAATCGCAATATTGGTTGAAAATAATCAGAAATAAAATTTTTGGCAAAATCGTTCAGCCCTAAATGAGACTGAAGAGAGCAAAACTATTTTTGTTTCTGCAGAAAACAGACATTAACACTGGTAGTGTGTTCTTAAAGTATAAGTTGAAATTTGCCACTCTATGGAACTTTACCAGGATTTGTTTGATCCCGGACGAGCCCCCGAGGGCAGCTCCTTTGAGGGCAGCAAGGCCTCAGGGACAGTCACAGTCAGGGCTGTAAATAAACTTAAATTTCTCCCTACTAACTGCTGACAGATGGACTCTGATTCTGACTTTGACTAGGCCCTTCTAACCCAGGATAAATGTTTTTATCTGAACTAATTCAGCTTCTGCCAGGTTTGCTTCAGCGATTGCTCTGTATCTGCTTTCCTTTAGCAACAACAGAAATTGATAGGAATGCTGATTGTTGCTTTATTATTGCCAGCATGTTTCCACTGTGTTAAGAGGAGCTAAGTTTCCTCCACATGTTGCCAAGAAGAAACATTTCTATTTCATACCCTGAGCTGTGGCAATGGCTCTAAATATATCATGCTCTAACCCTCTAAGGACTCTGGGTGGTTAGTACAAAGAGGCCTTTTTAAAAAAAAAATCTTTTTTTTTTTTTTTTTTTAATGAAGGGCTTCTTGTGCTGGAAATTGGTTCCCCCCCCCCGGTTTAGGATTACTTAAGTTGAAATAAAATATTAATATAATAAGATAAATGCCTAAAATCCCTGCAATACCCATTTTCACCAGTTCATTCTATGGCTTTTAATGTTAAGTATTGGGAAACTTCCTACATTTTGCACTGGCTTTGGCTGAAAAACTGTGTTTTTTAGCTAACCTCTGTGGTCTGTACTCAAGGGCTTGATTAGGCTGAGGAGTTTCACCTGTGTGAGGGACATGCCGAGCAAGGAGCAACATGAGGAGTGCAGTGAGGGGATGCCTTGCCTTATTTAAAGAAATAAATGAATAAAACTGAACTAAAGGACTAACGCTTGGCTGGGTGGTGAGTTCAGTGAGACTCTGGATGATCTTAGGACTACTGAAGGAGACTGAATGTTTTTGATCCAGGTGAAATTTCCTCCTTTATTGTTTATCTTGTCTTTTTAAGCCAGTCCCTACATTTGTGAGTTTTCCTTTTCTTCTGCTTCCACTAAAAGGGAATCAGCTTGTTCTAGTTTGTAACATTTAATCTTAAATGTTTTAAATCACGTTTGTTGGAAGCCAAACCACCAAATCAAATAGCAGTAAATGAGGCTTTTAGAAGGACGGTTATCCTCAGCCCTGAGCAAAATGTTGCCCCTTAAACTGGTTTATTGTTCGTTTTTTCAGGGCAGAGATGTTGAGCTTAAGGCTCTGTTGTGACTTAAGGCCATTAGCAGAACCGGACTAAAAAATGTCTGATGTGATGCACATGTATATCAGATTTGTAGCTAAAAGGTGTCAGTCATTGTAGGGTTGAAACAATTAATTGTGATTAATCGATTATTCAAATAATTGTCAACTTATTTAGAAATCAATTAATCATTAATTGGAGCATAGAGACTCTGAAACATGCCTTTAGCTGATAGAGCGACCCACTTAGAGCAGCAATTATACCAAGATGGTAAAAAAATATATAAACATTTTGCATTTAAGATTAAAAAAAAGAAGTGTCTGTCAAAAGGTTAAATCTAGAACTCCTCAAATGGAAAAGTTTGAGTTTCACCTGGCTTAATTTGGTAAAAACTCTTCTTAACAGAATCTATCCGAGTGTTTATAGATTAATCTAAAAAATGATCAACAGGTTAATCAATTTGCAAAATAATCGTTAGGTTTTTTAACTTTCTGTTGACTCAATAATCACTTTAACATTTATTAGGAAACAACAATGCTTAACTATTTAAATTAGATCTAATTATCTGCATCTGATTCTGCTGGAGGCCGCTTTGAATTATCTATAATAGATCAATATTCATATATGAACCCATATTGTAAATTCAAGTGTGCATAATTCAGCTTAAAAAATATATCCCTGAATGCTGTTTTGTTTAAGTTGTTCTGTTTAGGGCTCTTCTATTTTACAGAAAAATGATGCAGATCCACAGAGAACATGATGTAATTCCGACGCTGTAACACCAGGCTTAGAGGAGCTTCCTGAAGCCGTCTGAGAATCACTAATGCCTGTCTGTCATTTAAAGCAAAGTGCCCTTTCCTCTCCTAATGTCAGGCTGCTGATGCATCACATCAGAGACTGCCTCCCAGAGCTGAAGACACGGATCAACGTCCTGGCAGCCCAGTACCAGTCTCTGCTCAGCAGCTACGGCGAGCCGGTGGAAGACCAGAGCGCCACCTTGCTGCAGCTCATCACCAAGTTCGCCACAGAGTACTGCAACACCATAGAGGGGACAGCCAAATACATTGAGACAGCAGAGCTGTAAGTAGCAGCTCTGCCACAAGGTGGTGCTGTTGAGCTAGTGTAATGAAACTGATCAACTGCCTTGCTTTCATCCTTTTGATGTCGGTCAGAGTTAATCTCCTTCTGTTGATTCGTTTCAGGTGCGGTGGAGCCAGAATCTGCTACATTTTCCACGAGACGTTCGGCCGGACGCTGGAGTCTGTGGATCCCCTCGGAGGTCTCAGCACCATCGACATCCTAACGGCCATCAGGAACGCAACAGTGAGTTCAGTGAGAGCTTTCCTGCAGTTTAATCCACAAAACAACCCGATTTGACCTTCCGGTGCCTCCCTCTGCCAGGGGCCCCGTCCCTCCTTGTTCGTGCCTGAGGTGTCCTTCGAGCTGCTGGTGAAGAAACAGGTCAAACGCTTGGAGGAGCCCAGCCTGCGCTGCGTGGAGCTCGTCCACGAGGAGATGCAGAGAATCATCCAGCACTGCAGCAACTACAGCACACAGGTAGGAGACGGACATCAGGTGAGCTCATCTTCCCCTGGCACATGTTTAATCGTATTGATTGTGACGAGGCAGGAGCTGCAGAGGTTCCCAAAGCTGCACGAGGCCATTGTTGAAGTGGTCACCTCCCTCCTGAGGAAGAGGCTGCCCATCACCAATGAGATGGTAACAGACCTTTGCTTGCATTCATTTTAAAGGCTGCAAAGCAAAGAGTGAAGATTTTTGTTTTTTGTTGCAGGTTCACAACTTGGTTGCGATTGAGCTCGCTTACATCAACACTAAGCATCCAGACTTTGCTGACGCCTGCGGAGTCTTGAACAACAATATAGAGGTATGAACTCATTGCAGAAAATCAAGTTTGCTTTATTTAATATGACAAACCAACTAAAGATGCTTCCTTTATTTAAAAAAATAAAATAAAAACGGTGGTTTGGATGTAGCAGCACAAAATATATAAAGGTTTCAGCTGAATACTTTAGCAAAACCTTTTTTTTTTTGTTTTTTTTTTATCTGGAGTACAATTTGTTCATCAGGAAAATCAAAATTATACTCATGTCTGTTTTCATTTTCAAGGAGCAGAGAAGAAACCGGATGAGAGAGCTGCCTGCTGCAGTGCCGAGGGATAAGGTAAAAGCTTTTTCAAATATTAGAAAGGCAGCAGATTTGTTCTAATGTTGGGTTGCAGTCTTTAGAGTCCACTCAGACCGCAGCATGAGGACCTGCAGAGCAAATGCTCTGGATAGTTTCCGCCCAGGAATTTAATCCTAAATCTCCAGGCTCATTCTCTGTCTTCTCAGTACCTTTTTTTTTTTTTTTTCTTCTTCCTCCATATTTATGCTCTCATATTCCTGCTAGTCTGTTGGCAAAGGCCCGGCGGGCCCAGCTGCGGTTTCTGGCGAGCCCTCTGCGTCTGGATCAGAGGTGGGCACAAACTGCAGCCTGCTGGCTCTGTGCCTGGCCGGCTGCGGTCTGATGGTGGTGCACGGGTGGATGGATGGATGTGCATGAGCTGCTGGCATGCACTGTGATCTTTGTCTGCTGATGTTTTGCTGTCAGCCTGATCGAACTTGTTCTAACAGCTGTGTGTGTTTTTCCCCCCGACTGGTGCTTGTCCCACAGGAAAACCCTTCATCTCCTTCTCTTCCTCCTTCCTTCCCAACATGCTGCTTTTTTATTATTTCTTCTTCCATCTTAGGAAGCTCTGAGATATAAACCTTCTGTGTAAACTGTTCATTCCAGGGATGGAATTGGTAAAAAACCAACTGTTTTTGGTGGTGGCAGAATCATGCTGAGGGTCAGTTTTACTACTGATGTTGTCCCAGGCCCAGATCATTATGCTACTACCTCCATGTTTCATTGTGAATGTAATACTTTTTGTCTGATATGCTTTAAGTTTTAGGTCAAATCTGATGCCGTCTAAGAAGTTCCACTTCTTTCCTTTCAAGTCTCGGAGTTCATATGACGGCTTTTGGTCAAAAATCTTTTTTAATTGTTCAGCATTGACTAAAATGGGTCTTTTAAAAAGTCCAAACGTGGCTTTGTTATCTGCGACTTCTGCTCGTTATTGGAATAAGTTTATAGTTTTATTTTAGGTCTCTGATTCTGCAGCGTTTCATTCAGATTAGTTTCTAATCTCTTTGGCTATAATCTTAAACCCAAAGACATAAGTGAAACAGAAAAAAATAGATGTGGTTACCGGTAGTCAGTAAAATGGTTCAGCCAGGTAGCATTTTTTAATATTTGTTTATTACCGTACTGACTCGAATATAGGACCACCGCCTCTTTCCAGGACCCATTTTTAGAAACAAACAAAAAACTGTTAATACAAATTTATTTTGTTTAAAGAAACAATTTTATATTGAAGTGCTCAGAATTTCATTGAAAGATTTATTTATACAATTTAAATCTTGCAACACTTCACCTCAAATGCAATTTGAACTTTGCTCATGGAACGTCTCAGAAACCTGCATGAGGCTTTTCCTCACAGTGCACTGCTGTCGCTCCTACTTCCACCCTGCAGCGCTGCAATTTTTTGTCAAGCTTCTCTTTTGTTGTTAGTATTTTTCCGTTTTTTTTTTTAAGTGCCATCTTCTTTAATTGCACTCTGCAATGATGTATTTATATTTGATGCCTCCGCTGCTTTGACCACTATTTTAAAATTGGCGCCTTAACTCCGCCTCAAATGTCTGCAAACCTGTCAAAGCACTGGCGCCCTCTGCTGTTGCGTTTGTGTAGCGACCCCAGACAACTGTCAGCCTGTCTAATTTGGGTATACCCCGATTTTATCACTGTATTCATCAAAATAATAAAGTAATCTGTGTTTTTTTTGTTTAAAGCAAAATGTCAACTATCAAGCAGCAAATACTTTTTTTTAAGGAAGTGTGATCCAGAGACTTGTTGATCTTACTGATCAGTGTGCGTTACCTTCTGTATGTTTGTGGTCTGACACAATTAACTTTTGAACTTGACACATAAAAAGGAAAATAAATGTTTTGGTAGGTACACTTATTTTATGTTTGCCCCAGCGTTTTTGTCAGCTCTGCTTAATCTTTATTCTTCATCTCTGGCAAATATGGAGTAAATTCCCACATTTTCCTGCCACTACTCTGCCTTATGTTAAATGCTGCACAAAATAGCATAGCAACAGTACTTTAATAGGTTTCAGTGACAGGTGTCTGCTTTCTGTGTTTGTGTGTCAGGCTCCAGCTGGAGGGCCTCAGGCGGAGCAGGATGGCACCGGGAACTGGAGGGGAATGCTGAAAAAGGGTGAGGAAGCGGCAGGTTCTGGTCCAGGAAGTCCCCTTAAAGGAGTCGTCAACTTGCTCGATGTGGTAAGCAAACCAGTCTGCCAGCATCAACCATTACTGATTCAGACGGGGTTGATGGAATTACTATAGCTCTCCTGTTTGGCTTTGGTTCCCCTCAGCCTGTCCCGGTTGCCAGGAAGCTGTCGTCACGGGAGCAGAGGGACTGCGAGGTCATCGAACGCCTCATCAAGTCGTACTTCCTCATCGTCCGGAAGAACATCCAGGACAGGTGAGAGCGCTGGTTCCATTCATCAGACATTCGCTTCGGGTCATAAAACCTGTAGGTTTGCTCCTCAGATTTTAATGACCTACTTGAAAATGTTAATTCTTAAAATGGAGTGAAAACCTGAAATAGATCTGCACCTGAAAGTTTTGCAGCACCAGCAGCATAGTTTAAAATGTCTCATCTTTAATCTAATAGCAGGTATTCAGAGTAGAAAGAATATCCGTAATATTTTTCCGTAAAAGTAAAAAAAAAAAACACAATCTACTGGACTTGGTTTCTGAGGTTTGAAGACATTTCGCTTCCCCTCCAGGAAGCTTTCTCCAGTGGATTGTTTTTTAAATTTATAAGGAATGACCTGGATGATAGAATCTTCACCAGCATATCTTAGGTTTCTTTGTCGTCTAAAAACAAATGCAGCCATGAAAGGAGGATGGATGCTCTAATATTGACTTTAAAGATTTGATACTTAAAGTCAAGCCAACCTTAGATTCATTGGAATAAATGTATTAAAACTGCTGTATAAGACTTAAGCATCTTTGTCTTTTCCAGTGTGCCGAAGGCAGTGATGCACTTCCTGGTGAATCATGTGAAGGACAGCCTGCAGAGCGAACTTGTTGGACAGCTTTACAAATCAGGCCTCCTCAATGACTTGCTGACAGAGTCTGAGGACATGGCCCAGCGACGCAAGGAGGCAGCAGACATGCTGCAGGTAACACGCTCCCTCAATGCAGCAAGCTAGTTTCCCTCTTAAGATTTCTAAGTTGTAATTCTTTTTTTCTTCCTCCAACAGGCTTTACAGAGGGCCAGTCAGGTGATCGCTGAGATTAGAGAAACACATCTTTGGTAAAAACTAATCCTAATGTTAGTGTCTGAGGATAGAGCCTCCTACTCATGACTGAACTTGAACATTTGGCTCAAAAAACATTTAAAAAGTTCTGATCCTAGATCAAATGTACAGTAGGTATTATGGTGTCCAATCACAATATAAAGCTTGCACTGAATCAGGACATGTAAAACAGGCTACCCAGAATGCCGTTGGGCATCTGCGTGGTGTTTCCATTTCCAGCCTTTGTCCCTTTAGAAGTAGCACTGGTCAGAAAACGCTGTTTAATTTTTGCACTATTGTCAAACTGTATTGTATAGCAGGTCACTGTTGCCATCAGGTTTATTTATTGTTATTTAAGTTTACATTGGCTGCCTAGCTGTGAAATCTGTATGAAGCAACAAATAAAGAGGTGTTTTATTGCCATTTGTTGGATCTGAATGGAGAAAAAAAAAACACCCACAGAGGGCATAGGAGTGTCTTTATTTCTGTGTACAAGTTATCTGCATCGACGAACACCGCTGCTCCTGTTCCGGCATCTGACAGGCAGGTTTCACCCGTCTATCTCACCCTGCCTTTGGCCTTGCCTCTTCCTTTGGCGCTGCAGAGTTAGACACAATGCACACAGTAATAAATAAAAGCTAAACTGCACAGTGTATGGGGGGAAATTACAAACAAAAAGCAGGCCAAGTTCACACAGCAGGTCTTGATGCTCAACTCTATTTTTGGCTTGTGCTACCAATTAAACACGACCTCCAAAACATCTGTGTAAATGGTTTCTAACGTACGTCTGCAGGACTATTAGGTTTTGGCCTGCTTAGTGAGGGTCAGAGGAAACAAAGTGGGATGAAAGGTGACATGAGTGTCAAGCTGCAGACAATAAATCAGATTTATTATGGAAGCAGCATTAGTCCACTTTTGTTTAGGGGGGAAAAAAAATGAGCTGCGTGAACAAAGGCCTTAAAGGGAAGGATTTAACTTAAGACTTGGATGAAAATTAAAAAGGAGATGAAATGGTCAAATCGCAACAGGCTGTTGTCCATTTAGTTCATTTCAGACCTAATTTATTGTAACTGATAAGTAATCGGCACAGAATGCCTTTAAATGAACCCACCCCTAAGATAATACAAATTCCCATTTAAAAAGCAGAAGATAATTTTAAGCATTATGAAAAAAACAAAGGGCTGTTCTTTTCCTATTTTACCATCTACATGCAGACTGACTTCATTTTTTCAGAGCAAAGAGAGATCAGGAAAACGGCTACTACTTACCTCTGGGTGGCCTGGACCCGATTCTGCAGCAGGTTGATCTGCACCAGAGGAGAGAGACTTGTTTAAGAGACACCAAAGAAGAAAGGATGCAGCTGTTCACTAAGATGTCTAAATGATTCCCAACTGGTCAGTAGTAAAATGTTTATCACAAGGTGTTGAGATGCTACGATATCCGAGGAATGAGAGGCTGTTCTGACCATTAAATGTTGCTTAATGGTAGAGAAATATTGTTTTTTTTTATAAGGTGCATATATCAAAACCCTTCAGTACATAATCAATTTAGACAGCATAAGCCTCCTTAAGGTAAAATGGTTTTATCGTACACCTTTTACCATAAATAAGCAAGTCCAAACTCAGGGTTTCTGCGGGTCATTAAATTATTTTTCAAATTAAGGCAGAGAAAAGGCTAGAGAATGGGGGAAAATGCAAATCTGAACCAAAGTGGTGGAAAATATATAAATATATATACAGTGTTGTATAAAGTACTGAAAGTACCTCTCCAAAATATGACTTTGGTAAAAGTCTTAAAGTATCTGAAATGGCTTGTACTTAAGTATAAGAATTACTGTAAAAATAGATGTACTCAAGTAATGCAGTGAAAAGTATAAGTAAAAAGTAAGTGCAGTTTGAATTACATTTTGGTAAACTTAGAAGGTTAAATTCACTTAAAATAATATAAACAACCAAGTGTAGGATAAATAAAGACTGGCTTTGCAAAACAGGTGTATCCTATTGGTGTTGAACAAGCCCAGGCAAGACCCGACTTTGTAGTCAGTAGGTGGGGTCAAAACACTTGCGTTTCTCTCGCTCTCGTGATTTTTTTTGGTTTTTGTTTTTACTTAGTACCTAAAACAAACATTGAAAATGTATCGGAGCAAAAGTATGCAATTAAGTTCGTAAATGTAGTGAGGTAAAAGTGAAAGTTCTCAAAAAAATGTATACTCTTGGAAAGTATAAAGTACTTCAAAATATACTTAAGTACAGTAGTGAAGTATTTTTACTTTGTTACTATACAACACTATATATATATATATATATATATATATATATATAAATAAAGTCATGGGTATTTGTTGATGGCATTAAGATTATTTCTAAGAGCATCAAAAAGCATTAAATAAGAGTTACTCATTCATGTATAAACCCTGAAACTGGAAAAGCTATTTCCTGTTTGTGTTTCAACCAATTAAACACGCCACAGATTGAATAGGATTGACTTACACTTACAAAAGAGTCAAAATTTAGACTGAAACTTAACTGAAATTTTTAATTTGGGAAAAGCTGGAAATCAAAAAATATAATTTACATGGGCAAAAAGTTTGATCTTGCTCAAACTGTTTATAGCCAAGTAAATTTAAGAGCTTGATATTTGCATTAAAAGGATAACTAAAGATTAAGTTGTTTACTTATATATTATTATACCACCACTATTATAAGCATAATTAACGCATAAAACGGTTGGTTTACCAATGCATCTGTTTATCTGATGCTACTTAGGCTAATTACCATTTCACTATTAATTTAAATGAATATGAGAGGTGAGTTTATTTAAAGTGCGATGAGGTTAAATACTCACATCATACTTCTGTCTCTTTAGCTGCTCAGTGTAGTCAAACTTCTCCGCCTCCAGCATCATCAGCCACTGCCACAGCTCACTGGCCTTCTCCCTTTATTTTTAAGAAATAAAGCAGAAGATCAGCGGCTGAAAAACCAAAATCGGCTTCAAACTCACATAACAGATGGATTTTGATGAATGGATTCATCTCCTGCTTCAGACTTACTTCAGCTTGTCCTCGTTGAGGTGGTCAATGTTGAGTGGTTTCTTCCTCTCTGCCAGGATCTTTCTCTTCTTTTCTCTTTCCGTTTGCTTCTTTGCTCCCTTCTTTCCATCTTGCTGCAAAACAAAAAAAAAACAGATGACATTGTTTTCACTGCGGTTGAGCCAGCCCTCCATAGAAATACTGTAGCAATGCTGATCGTAACCTTTCAAAATAAAAGCAATGTTTTACATTTCTTGAGCAAACATGGTTAATGGCACTATTGCATCTCTTTTTTTAAATGCTAAAGACAGCAAATATGTTTTATGTCCCCTTGTGACTACAGAAATATTACTTTTATGTGGTATGTTTATAAGTTAATATTTTTTCCCAAAATTTCTTTAATTATTTAATTGATGGATGGACGATTAGATAAGAAAATATTTTTTTTTTAACAAAGAAAGACTCATTGCTGTAGTATTGACTTATAATTATATTATAAATATTGGAATAAGGAGTAAAATTAGAAAATGAATCAAATTATTTTGAGTTTTTTTAAACTAATTTGTGTTAGTTTATTTCAGATTATACAGTTTAAAATGGCACTCCACAAGACAGCATTGTTATCCTAGTTGTCTTTTCTGTCATAATAAATGATAGAAAGTATCACTGTGATACTGTATTGATAAAAACTTTGCAGTTGGAATGTGTGAAGATGGAGTTTTTTCGAAAAGGGGAAGAAATCATGATTTTATGATGAAAGTGCAAAAGGCAAGTTAGAGGCCTTAAAATGAAGGTTTAAGCTCTCAGTGACAAAAAATAAAACCAGGACTTACTACTATAAAGCAAAATAAAAGAAATTATACATTTATGGAAAGTAATTAGGAGTATAAATTGGGAATTTTGTTTGATTAACTCCCCTGGAACAATGGATATTGTAAAGGTTGTTAAACATATAAAATAGGTATTAGGCTAATATAATATATTCTTGTTACTGTGGCTTTGTTTAGCTTTTTTAGCTATGTTTGCTGTTTATGAACATGAAGGAAAAACTGCATATATAGAGAAAGCTGATTAAAAAAAAACTTTTTAAACTGACCCTTTGCTGACCACCGTATTGTTGGGTCATGTTGGTCAAAGCCTTTTTCTTCTTGGTGTCGTCCTCATGCTTCTTACGAGCCTCCTCCTGTTCCTTCCTCTCTTTTTCCTCCTGTAAAGCAGAAATACAATGAATACATAATAAAATAATTGATTATTAACTATTTTTCTTCTACCTTTTAGAAACAACAGGAGCAAAAAGGTTTTTTTTTTTGTTAAGAAAGCTTAAAGCATGTATTTTTTTAGCAGCTCTCTGTGTTAAACAGCTCCAGGTGGAAATGAGAAACACCTGCGTTCTAAGGTGTGCAGGTGACCAATGAGAGGACAAGCATGGACTTAAAGAGACAGTAGCCGAAACAAAATGTAAGAGCCAGAAAACATAGACCAATGATATTAAACCTCTTACCAAGTTATTTCTTTGTAAAGTCAGACTTTTTTAACATTCATAACTCTTTCGTTGAAAATCCAAACCTCTAAATATTTCTTAAAAAGTAAACACATAGTAGGGCGTATTGCTAAAATCAAAGGCAAATAATACTTTCCTTTAAATAAAGATGTCTAGCTTTGAATACAATTTCTACAAAGGTTTGACTCACAGGTGCTGAAAATTATCACTTTTCAGACCTTTTTTAGAACCAAGTTTTCCTTCTACTTTCCAATTTTTTTTTCTTTTTACAAAACTTCAATGAAAGTGTATTTGGTTCAGCTATGCATTTTGCTTTAAAGCTGTCAAACATAGAACTGTGTTGCTTGGCAGGTAAGTATGCTGATGTAATAGGAAGGCATAGATTCCTACTCCTAATATGAAAATGATGAGTTTTAAGCTTTAATTTGTTCTAAACTTCACATAGAAGAAGAGAACTGTTCTAAGAGCCACCATATTATTCAGACTAAAAAAACAATGAAACTGCTCTGCACATCAAACTGGTTTAAAACACTTGTTTTTCTCTAAATTTGAAAGAGGCTTACTTTTTTTTGTACCAGGGAGTTTAATTAGTTTCTTTGAATAAATTTGAATTTTCATCCCAGTTTACAAATTCACTTTGTTAAGCCGCAGTTTCAAAGGTACTCACAACGAGACGAGCCTGCCTCTCCTTCTCCTGCTCAGTGCGGATCCTCAGCTGTTCAGCCCTCTCAGCACGACGCTTCTCCTAATCATCCACACAGGGAAAGAGAGAGAGGGAGAGAGACTGCATAATTGTTTGCAGGGTGGTACATCACCCTGGCAGTAGTGTGCACTTTCAAGGAAGACCTACAATCCTGTTAACAAGAGCGATGAGCTCCTCCTCATCCTTCTTCCTCTGAATGAAGTGGGCTTCGATCAGAGATTGCAGCTCTGACAGATCTTTCTCCTGACGCTTCCTGTGGATGTCCTACAAGAAGGTCACAGACAAACATGTTTGCCTTGCTTCTGTACAGAGGATCCAATTAAAACAATTCCTGTAAGTCTTCTTTAACACTTCTTGTTCAACATTAACCCTTAACGAGAAAGTAATGACCAAAGAGATTTAAAAGAAATCTTGGATCACTTACATCAAAGTCCACCTTATCTCCCTCTGGTATCTTTGGAACAGCTATGGGTGGTGCAAAAGCCCTGCAAAATAAGAAATTACATTATAGTAACAATCATTTCTGGTATAATAAGGATAGGAAACAATAGAAAAAAACTTACTTTGGTTTGGGCCTTGATTCATCTGTTATAATAAGGAGAAAATGTAATTTTGGATTGACAGTTTTATTTTTAATTGCCATGTTGTGCTGATAGTAGAAGGTGATTTCATATTAAATATATCATATCTGATCTAAATAATCAACTAAAATGAACCATAGTATTGTATGACTTCAAAATTGGCTAATAGAAATCATAGTATTGTGTGACCTCAAAAATTTGCTAAAAAGAGTCATAGTATTGTTGTGCCATATGCCATGATGACCAGAGGAGAACACGCAACTTTGGTGAATAACAGCTGGGGGACTTTTGCGGACCCCCCCTTTTTCAGCCAAGGCCTCCACAGGCCAATCACATGGTAAGCCACAGAGGTGTGACCAACCACCCCCCTCTGTGGGAGAACGTACAAAACAACAGAGAAAAGGTTTTCCACCACAGTGGAGATGCGGGCCCAATGGGACGTCCAGAATCATGAAGGATGGGTCATTGTGGTAACCTTTCAGAACCAAACTGCTGCTGCAAAACAGACTTTTTGCAACACATTTCTCTTAAGTTTCAGGACTTATAGAACCAGAGTGGATGAGAAGGCCTGCCTTGATGAATGACAAAGAGGACCCCTGCTATGTGCCACTGAGACAAAGAACCCCTGGTTGCTGCCCTGACTGCTGGGCTACAGCTGGATGAAACTCAAGCTTTCCAAATGGACATGGAAAAAAATGTTTGTTCTGTCCATAATTAGGGACAGAACAAACAAAATGTCTTTTGATGATGTTAATTATATCACATGTTTACTGATGAATAAACACTGATATACTGTAACATTAGTGTTCATGTGTTCCTCATATGCTCATTACATTTCGAATACCAAGTACGACCAAGAATCATTTAGTGGAATCCTGATGTCGATTCACTAATAGCTATTAGAAAGACAGTAAAGAATCATTTGACTAAAGGTTATTGGTTCTTGATTAAGAGAATAATTTAACAAAACATTATTTGGCCAAATAATGTTTTATTTGCGTCATGGATTTATATTGTGAATTGGTCTAAAAACATTCCAATTTCTCTAAATTAGTGAAAAGTTAATTTGATCATATCCCAAATTCTTCCAGTTACACTTTGTTTCTCAAACTCAAAATCCATCTTAAACTGTAATATGCTTTTCACCATGTTCCCCTTCCTCTTTGTACATAGTAGTTTGGTTTAGTTTAGTTGAGTTTCACTAGTCTTAGTTGAGAGTATTAAACTGAAATATGTTTGAGTTGGAGCTGAATGATTTTTGTTAATAAACTCATATTTTGAACAGAAGTTGTGGTGAATTTATCCCATGTATGTGCAGAATTAACTGTTTGACCATGATTAGCGCTCAAATCACTCATTTATTGTTCTAACACACAGCTAGTAGGGTGTGTGTTCATAAAGAGTATATAACAGCCAAAATAATATCTGCTTAAAAAAGATATTTCCCACCCCTACTGGGGAGGGTGATGAGCTTCTTAAAGCATCAGAAATATAAATTCCCAGCTGGCTGGGGATGGAATTGGACATAAAATCACAACAGTATAATATGATCTCAAAAATGGGCTAAAAGTG